>NW_010513641.1:0-484 GCF_000687285.1 Phaethon lepturus
CACCATTGCTGATGGGCTCAGCTTTGGCCAGAGGTGTGTCTGTCCTGGAGCCAGCTGGCATTGGCTCCGTTGGACATGGGGGAAGCTTCTGGTATCTTCTTACAGAAGCCGTGCCTGTAGCACCCCCATCGCCAAAACCTTACCACAGAAACCCAATATAGTTGGTAAATATTTTCTTTTTCATCAGTCATAGCATTCTATTTTTTACTTAATAGACTAAAAAATGCCACCATGCATGTATATGTAAACTGTGTGTGAGGAAAGGATACAGATACACCAATCAGGTTATCTACACCTACTAACTGCCCTTGTTTCCTGATGCAACCCCTGCTCTTTAATCGTCAGTGGAGAATGTCTTTTACATGCAGTTGAGAAAGCAGCCATGACTTCCAATATGTTCTGTTGCTTTGCCTTCTAAAGCTTTTAAGGACTCTCTAGAGAACACATACAACTCATAGTTACTGGTTTCTGCGGAACCCATACC
>NW_010513641.1:679-9219 GCF_000687285.1 Phaethon lepturus
ATGATGACAAGGTTTTAATGTACTTCGTGAAGAAGAAGCTGGCTTCAGAGCATGAGAGTACTTTGTATTCCTGCCAGATGATCTGAGATCCTTCCATTGTTGGTTCTCAATATCATTTCAGCCACTCACTTGGATTCTGTTACTGTACTTCACTGTAATTCTAATTATCACTTGTCTCAGTAGCTGGTAGCTTTTCTTTTATTAACTAATCATCTATTGGCCCTGTGGGGGTCCCATAGCTTCCAGACCTTTTTAGTGAGGTTGAATTAGATTATCTGCCCTTACTAAAACTCAGATTTAATCCAAAGTAGGAATGGGAAAATGACCTCCTAATATTCATATATGTAAAAATATATCATTACAGATGTTTAGGTTGCCTAAGTTGCACAGCAAACTGCACCAGTCCAGCTTAGGGCAAATAAAGCATGCTAGTCTTATGGAAGAGCTGAACATCATGGGAAGAATTGCTGTTGCACATGTGCTTTAAAGCAATGACACAATAATTTTTGAATGTGGAGGAAGAATAATAGTATTCATGTTTTGAACATACTAAGCTGACTGCAGGTAATACTTTGATTAATAGGAAATGCCATATAGGGCCTGATCCAAATCCAAGTGAAGTCAATTGAAAGCTATCTAGTTCTGATGTGTAAAAGACATATTATAGTCAGCATCTTCCAACCATATGCCTAAGATGTCATTGTGTTATAATAACATGGGATGTCAAAGACTACAATTTTAGACTCCCTAATGGAGTCCTGACTTAAAATCACAATCTGCTCTGAAATTGTCATCTGTGCCATGCTATTTAATTAAAAAATACATTTGATAATTATGTATTACTTTGTATTTTATAGTAAGCATGTATATTAAGGAAAATACAAGTGCAAAATATGTCTTTTTCATGACATTATCTTCAAGGAATAAATCTTTCATCAGGGGATGATACAGAACTGTCTGAGATGGTATAAAAGAACACAAATAAGTATGCAACATAAATCCACCTTGCATTTGTTGTAAGGTTGCTTAACTTAATTTTCCCTGAATGGAGCAAATTTTTGGACAATTTTGTCCTCCTTTATGGACAATGTGAAATTTTTCCTCTGTTCTTTACTTTTCTGTGTTTCCTCTCTATTTTGTAGCCTGCATCTTAGTCCTTTATGAGCTGTTCTGTGGCCCTCTGAAAGCAGTAAGGATACAGTTAAGTATTCTTGCAGGTCACATTCATCTCTGTAGAGAATAGGAGAATGCAGTATTAAAGTTATGGATATTAAAGCTATGTATAACTTTTACCAAAATTATCAGAATATGTCAGTCATTGTCCTCCTGGTTTTTTTTAGCTAGCAGTGTCAATCATAGAATAAAGTGAAAGGGCTAAGTGCCTGCAATGGATAGCAAGTGAGGTCTACTCAGGTGATACGGCAAAAGTGAAATAGTACCTTGCTCTAGCTCTGAGTAAATTCTGATTTCAGTCTGATACACTGCTATTCAGAGAACTAACAGCCTGCAGTTCTCATTAAAATAGGCAAAAACTGTGTTATTATGCCTGATGACAGCATTTGTATTTCCTTGTAATGCTGGCATCATTAGCTGTAAAGTGTGTCAATTTACTTACAGTGGAGATCTACAGCTCAGGCACACAACTGAGTTGCAGAGGATTAATACGTTTCTGTGCATTAGTGGAGCCATGGTAACTGCTATTAACAGCCTGTGCCGATGTTTTGAGCTCACTCCAGTTGCAAGGCAATGTGATTTATTGTCAATTCTGGAAGAAGTTTCTAGGAAGCTGCATTACTTTTTCAATTGGTAAGAGCCTGTGGCTGGCTAAAAGTTTCCCAGATACAGAGATGCAGTTGGGCCCCAATGGATGTAAGGGGAAGGGCAGCCCAGGGAAAGGGCACCGCAGTGAAAACCCAAGAAGAGAGGGTTGCCTATGGTGGGTGCGAGGTCTGTGGTGGATGGGAAGCTTGTGGAGCCAGTCTCAGCTGGGTGGTCCAAGCAAGGGCACCAGAAACAAGCAGCGGGTTGCTGAGGCTACCCTACCTCCCTGCTCCGCAGGCTCTGAATGGGGCCATTGCAGTCCAAAATACCTGAGTGAATTTTGTTGTTAAAGTTGCATGAATATTTGGCAAATAAAGATGCTATAGCCACCCAAAGACAATTATGTTCCCATACCCATGTCTCCCTCAGTTATAACAGGAAAATTGTGCAGAGAAGAGTTAACGGTAGGAGTTCAAGGGACAGATTAGTTGATTTTAAGCACTAAATGTCCAAATCAGGACTACACTTGTAAGATTATCTGAAAAATTATTTTACTACTGTTAAAATAACAAAGGATTTTTGGGAATGTTTTATTTGGCCACTGGCTTCTAGGCCTTGGATGTACCTCAATAACATTTTCCAGGCAATTTCTAGGTCTTAAAAATAGAAGTTGCTTTATCCTTCAGATACCTCCAGGACTTGGGATTTTTTAAATGAAAGAGAAAAATAAATCCCAGAGAATAAAATGCTCGTAATTCTGGATACAACCTTTAAAGATCAAGGTAACTGCAAATTTTGTACTTGTTATAGTCATCATCAGATTAAAATGATGTTGAGATTTTATACTGAAAGTCGCTTTCTTTTATTTCCTTTTCTTTCAGAAAAGGAGGCTCAAGAAAAGCCTCATACAGACTGTTTTGCTTACTTTATACAATCAAAGGAGATGTGTTCACTGTCTCACCAAATATTGTCACGATTAATGTACAGCCAGTGTCCAAGATTGTGCAGGTTCGTTACAGCAGCAGCAATTAGATGGAAAGGCTCATCTTCTTCCATTTCTTTTCCATTACGTGCCTGATTTCTGCAGTGGAGAAACTTCTTTGTCTCGCTGGCAGCTATTTTGGTCTTCTAGACTCTTCTACTCTAAAATATGTTTTTTGCCTCCTTTCACCACATAAGACTCAATTATTTACAATTTGAAGAAAAAAGCTTTTTCCTACTGTTATTCCATCTTTTAATTTTTTGTTCTCTCATGACTGCCAGGTCTTTTTAAAAAAAACCTAATTATTTCTAGTACAGTACACTTATTTTCCCCTTCAGCCTCAATCCTCCTTTCTTAATCAACACAACACCAAGAAAAACAATGAAATAACTGCTACAGGCTTGATTAGCAAACGATTTAAGAAGTGTAATACAATTAATGACAATCAATATAGTTTTATGTGAGAAGAACTTGTCAGATGAGTTTGATAATTATATGTATGTTTGAGATTGCAAATTTCGTTGATAAAGGTCACATTGTTGATATAATAGACTCCAGTGTGATTTGATACAGCATGTTTTAATTGAGAAATAAATATGGTAAAAAACAACGTGTTCTACATGGCATGGATGTAAAAAACTAGTTAGCTTTTATTTTTCCAAAGGTGACTGGAAACTGGAAACTAGATCTGACTGTGATTTAGAGACTTATTGCTAATATGATGCTATTAAGTGTTCTAGTCAGTGACTGGGAAGATTACTGAAACTTCACTAATCTACTCTGCAGAAGACATTAATATTCTGGTACCTGAAAACAAGTAAAAGGAAAGTAAAGATGCAGAAAATAGTCTTTAGTAGATCACCATGGGCAGTTTTTCAGGGGTGATAAAATGAGTGGTCATCTACTTAGAAAACTGAGTGGTCATCTACTTGGAAAAAGGACTGAATCCGGTTTGTCAGATAGAGGAGGACCTGTTTTTGAAAAACAGTTCTCCTATGTCAGTAATGAGGATCTGTTTAGGGAGGTGTAACACCTTCTTACTTTGGTGTGGTTTTCCTGGCAAGTAACCCTTCTCTTATTCACCAGCTCATTAAAAAAAATGATGGGCTGAAGTGTCTTAGTCAAAGTAAATGTAGTTCTTGATTTTAGTTTGAACTTCTTTCCTAATCCTTAATCATTCCTTCAGTTACATTTAAATAAGCAAAGTTTGAAATTGCAGTTCAGATAATAAAATTTTAAAATGTATTTTAAAAATTCAAAACAGTTTGTAATTTCTTAACTATCCACCTAACTTCAGAAAAATTCAGATATAAATTTCTCCTGATAGCATTAAAACTTTTCAACAAGTAAGCTGTTCTGTCAAAAGACTTCCCTGTCTTAAAGATTCTTGCCTATTGGCCACTGATGCTGTCAGTTTATTCCAATCTCCTCAGTCCAAAAATAACTTTTACAATCAATTAGGCTATACTGCTAAGGGCTAAAGGACTGGGAAAAAAAATGTCTTTTGGATAAACACTTGAAAGGCTAAAAATCACCCTTTTTTCCACTTGAATAGAAGAAGGTTGACTGGATCAATTTGTAAGTACATGTTAGAGAATGGAAACTTGATTCTAGCACTTTTTTAACATATTGGAAAAGATCAAGATTAATATTGTCTGGAAATGAGGAACGTTTAACGGTAAGAAGCAGTAAACAACATATCAAGATTTCTATTAAATTCTTTATTATTAAAAATGTTACTATTAATATTGTATGTTTTGCTGAGATGAACTTTCATTCCATTTGGAATTACTGACATAGTCCCTTCTATTTTAGAAGTTTTGAATCTAATCTAGAGATTTGGTAATCTGTCATTTCTATGGTTAAATCAACCACCTAATTGGAGTGTCATTTTATATTCAGAGCAGTGTCTAAAGCATCCTCTCTGAGCTAGTTCTACATTTTATTGATTCCTTCTGCCTAATGGCATCAAGAAACTGCTCTTTAGCTACCCACAAAGCTGAAAGTCTTATCCAAGCTCTCATCCCTGCAAAAGGCTTTTCTCTACTCAAGAAACACAGCACTCTCCAGCTTTTATCCATCCTGAATGCTTATGAAAGGACCATTTTTGTGTGATCACTTCAGTCTGTCATTTTGACCATAATACACTCTGTATATGTGAAATTCCTTGCATACCATCTCACTCCTTGTTACCTACTGTATCCAACCTATGCTGCCTGCTTTCCTGACCTATCCTTACTATGCATCAATTCATTGTCAAAATGTTGGCTCTAGATCCCAGCCTGCCTGAGATGCCAGCTTCCATTTTCTACTTATCCTTGCCTAAGTAACCCTCATGATTAGGAAAAGCTGCCTGTAAGCATGTGCTTTGCCTTCTTCTCCTCTTTTAATGCCTTTTTTAAAATTATAAACTCTTTAATGACCTATTTCTTGTCAACAAAAAATGGCTGGAGCACAGAAGGCACTTTTTATCAGGCTGAACATAATTTCAATGTTTCTTCGCATTTCCCCACCTGCCTTTAATGTATCATCTATTGCTTCACTCTATATGATCCTGGGGTTTAAAGCCTTTTTTTGGAGGGGTAGGGAGGTAGGGATGTTTCTAAGCATATCACACACTTCAGCATGAAAAACCTTGAAATACATATGCTTGCAGTACAATGTAATATTTTCTACCTACTAGTTTTAAGTATTCCTTGTGCAGCATCCACAGTATCTGATAAAAGAGGGACCACAGTACTGGAGCAAGCTTTTTAGTTCTCTTCTGTACCAGCAGTGGTCCTGAGTAGCTGTTTTGTAGGGCCAGTTCAGAAATCCCATGGCTTTGGACTTGTGCCTCTCCTAGCATTCCTGGTTAAGAGCTGCGCATTCAGAGATGTGCTGTGGCAGGGCTGTGTGCCGGGCACGGACTGGGGCTGAGGTTGGGGCTGGGGCAGGTTTTGCCCAAGCTGCCCCAGCTGTGCCCAAGGCTCTGTTCAAGGTGACACCAGGGCTGTTGGGGGAGCTCAGCCCTCAAGAATCTGCTCTAAGACCATCTAGCTAAATCAAAGGATTAACATCATTAATTTTAATTTAATCCATGTTTCCTTTAAATGGCCCTGTAAAGAAGTACAGATTCGTATTCTCAAACCAACATCTCCTCACTGTGATTTGAATGTAAATCCATTTTTCTTTGCTGTGAAAGTTAATCTAAATGTCAGCAGTTGAAGAGTAGTACAGGTTAGCAAACAACTCCCAGAGTCCCCGTGCTCTGAGTTACTTTGTTGCTCTTCCCAGATAGTAAGACTAATAAAACAAATTATTTGTATATGCATTGTTTATTCAAACCAACATTCATTTTTTACAGGAGCTTAAAAAAACAAATAAGCTACTAGCTGGATTTACAAAATGGGTGAATAACTTTATGACCACTAATAATAGATATAACTGAGTAACTTAATGAGAAAGGTAATCAGCTTTCACACCTCTGGGGCAAACCTGATAACCTCATTTGAAGTGTTCTGCCTTCCTCTTAGTCCTTGAATATCACTGCTGAAGGAGGGATGCAAAGCTTGAAAGAACAATGAGCTAATCTGGCATATATTTCAAACCCTTTAGGCAATATTCATTACTTCCTACCTAGAATATAACTAAAGTCAGCTCTAGGAAGTGATGGGCAGAACATAGTCGGGCTGTGAGTTAAAATAAGAGATAAGATGAAAGTAGAATAAATGTTTTGTTTTGATCCAAATTCAAACTTAGGTATAGTATGCATGCTATAATATGCAAGCTGACATATATAATATGCATAGAACTCAATTTCTGGGTAGCTTGTAGTCAAGATATAGATTTACCTAGTGTCTGGCCTTGTCTATTGGAGAAATAAGGAACAAATCCATGCATAAAATTTTAGTCCTGTCCTCAATGAAACTTTTCAAAATTTGATTCAAACTAATTTTGAATTCCTTTCCATTACAGCTGAGAAAGAATATTTTTTAGCTCTGGCAGATAAAAACAGATACAGATTTAAAAGAACCCAACTTTGCCAGTGAAGTCCAAAGCTGAGACTTGGAATGACCCATTCAGAGGTGCTCTAGTCCATGCTTGTCACCACAAATAGAGATTCTGGGGGATTTAAAAACAACAGAAAAAAAAAGATCCAAAGATCTTATAGATATGGCTCAAAGAAACTGCCATCTCAAAAGTACTGGTAGCAGGCAGAACCTACTATACCTAGTTTGGGATGAAATCTGAATGAGCAGCAGGCAGGTAGTTCATGAATGTAATTTTAACCAAGACCTGGTTTTCTGACAGATTTTCATGTTTTCTCTTGGAAGTTCTCTACATCTTTTACAGATTAAGAATTTTTAACAATTCAATTTATTCTTCCCACTAATGAGACTGGCATGAGAGTCTTTGAAATCTTTGGATAATTCAGCACTGTTTACAGCAGATGGCTTTCTCTTTGAAGATTTGACTTATTATTAGTAGGTTAGTATCAAGTTCTGACAAAACTTCAGTAAAGATATTTTGGTTCTAAGTCTAAATTAAAATCCTTTGATAGCAAATCTGATCTGATCTTCTTGGATCAATTGTTTCAAATTGGATTATTGTACTGAGCAATGATTGTAATGCAGCATATCAGAATCGATTTGCTCTACAAGAGTTTATCTCGCTTTAATTATATAAAGAGAAATGCTATCACTTCAGACTTTTACTAGTTTTGATATATAATGGTTTTTGATCTATAATGATGTTTTATGCAAAACTGCATCTGGTGGTTTAGTGAAGTGAATTACTATTACCTACTGCATTATGACACATGGCACATAGATTCTCATTCTATGAGATTAAAAAAAAATTTATGTAATAAAAAAAAATCTTATTTATGCTTTATGTCTGCAAATTATTCCTGCACACCTGCTGTGTGCATAATTTTGGGAAGTCTGAAGATCACATTAATGAAAAATGTCATAAATAGTATTTAAACAACTTAATTCATTGAATCATTTATTTAGAATGAACATTCTGCCTAAGTTTCTGTGGTGTTTTGTTTTTTGGTTTGGCTTTTTTTTTTGAGGATGGATGGCAGTGAAAATAAGAAAAATCAAGAGACACCTAAAAGGTTAGGATTATGAATGAAACTCTTTCTCCCCCCACAAAAGCCGACTGAGCAACTTGAAGATGCTTCTAGGCAGCTGTACATTCCGAACTGCAGCTTGTATGACAGATTGCAGAGACACCTTTTGGCAACATTTCCTGCTTCAGATTTTCACAATGGTGAACTGCTCTTTGAAGTTTTTTGACTGTTCACTCTCTTTTCACTCCTCAAGGAAGGACTGGTACTTCACAGGGACCCTCAAATTTTTGGTGGGTTTCTGTCACCCACCACTTTGCTACATTTTAGATGTTTAGTTGTTCTCCAAAGACACTGCGTGCTCATAGATCCTCTTAATAGCTAAAACAGGTCATGAACAGAGCAACAGGGAAACTACCCAGAGAAATTCATTGGATTGCTGTGATAACATAGTTTGAATTGGACTCTATTTGTTAAAGCGTAGAATTGATACAGTTAAAAAAGAAAAGAAAACATCCTTAAAGAAAAGCATTCTCATAGTAACTGATTCTTCATATGAAGGTTCTATGGAAGAGAGCACCTGAAGACGTACCATCTTTAAAGTTTAGGCTGGAAATAGACTGAGGTTACCTAGGTTTTCATATGTGTAAAACAATTCAGTGGACCCAATGTTTGTTTTCTGTGAACCAGTGTTCCCTTCCCTTCCCTTCCCTTCCCTTCCCTTCCCTTCCCTTCCCTTCC
>NW_010513641.1:9500-13694 GCF_000687285.1 Phaethon lepturus
CTTCCCTTCCTTTTTCCTTTTTCCACCTGATTGTTTCAATTCAATGTTTATATGACTGTGGTATATTTTCCTTCTCATTATTTTTTACCTTCCTTTAAGATGCAAAAAAGAAAATATTCACATTCTTTTCTCTGGACCAGACAAGCATGAAATACATAAATATATAATAAGTGCATAGAAATGTTTTTAACAGAATGTTGCAAGCTAGGCTCCAGTACTGTAAACACAACTTGTGTGGACTTAAAAATTAAAAAAATGCTCTTTAAGGAGATGACAAGAACATTTTTAAGCTTGCAGCTTGCAGCAAGGCAACACAACCATGGCCATCATGGATATGTTGTACTCATGTCAAATCTTACTTTCCAGCAGCAGAAGTGCCACGGTCTCTTTAAAAATCACTCATTGAGGTTAATTAATGGTGGTGTCTTCTTTTGAGGAATGTCCAGTAGTCTTGAGCACATAAGCAACTTTCCTGAAATGCAACCCAATGTTGTACAATAGTTCTAATTGTGCAGTAACTTACCTGTGTCCAATTGTTTACCATCATTCCTTCCTTACCTGTGAAGGCACTGCTGCTGTTGTTGGTTTTGCTGGTAATCTTGCAGCCATAATTTATCTTTCTTGCAATTTCATTGATTTCCTGAAAGAGCTGCGGGCCTTTTGATTTGCCTGAAGTTGAAAACTGTTTCACACACCCCTCTTGCTAGCTGATTAATGTAGTAGCATTTGGCATTAAGATTAATGCTTCAATTTGAATATACAGTTGCTTTTGATATAATACTTTTTTAGCAAACAAAATTTGAAAGCAAACTTGAAAAGTGACCAACTTGTTTTTTTCAAACAATTTTTGTAAGAATTTTTAGCACATGCCCAAAGGCATAGTTATAGACATAGGTGCTATGCAGCTGAGAATGTCTTTTAGATAAATGATTCATCAAGATGTGTTCATCTGCTTGAGAAGGATGGCACTGGTACTCAGCAGACCACTATGGGACCACAGTATTGAGTTTAACAAAACCTCTCTGAAATACAAACAGTAATGTATTTATCCAAGAGAAAAGGGTGATTTTGTAAAGTTTGTGTAACATTTTCTTCATAGTGCTTTAACTTGTGCAGTGCTGGTATGATGCTGATGCCATATACATTCAGCATTTTTAAAGGACTGGGGCAGAATAAATCCAAAGGATATACATAAAAGTGCTAAAAAAAACAACCCATAGGAGCTTTTATAAAGGTTTGGCATAGCTTGATTAGTTCATGTATTAAAATGACAGTTTATCATAAATTTGCCTTCTTAAAGGTGTAAAAGATCTGTGTTTAATGTAAGACAGCATAATGCAGTCTGGTTCTTTGCTCAAGGAATTAGTGAAGTTACACAATGAAGCCTATACTTCTCATTATGCTTTCTATACACTGCCAAGAAAACATGTACTTTCAGTCTAGATTACTTTCATTTTAAATGAAAGAAAAAAGTAAGCAGATGGAGAACAATTATAAAAGCTCCCACAAAAATGAAATGCCAGTTGTCAACCTCAAATATTCATCCTGAAATCTCCTAGTCTTTCTGCTGGTATACTCCATTTTAAAGATGTAGGCGGCAGAGAAGAGGATTAGAGCCCTTTTCTGACAAGATATTTCCATCATATATCCATATATCTTATATGGAAATATCGTATTTCCTCTTCATTGGGAGACTTGCCCTTGCCTCAAGAACTGCATTCCTTTTGTCTCCCACAAACCTTGCATTTTTCAGTTTGCAGTAAAGATGAAGAGTTAATATAATATATTGGTCATTCTATATGTTGGGCAATAACACAGAACTTAACTGGTTCTCTGAGGTTAACATTCAGGTTCTCTGCTCGCAGACATTGGGGACATTTCCACAGTATCACTCAGGCTCAGGTGCTGCTGAGAGTAAAACCATGAGCAATCGATGGCTTTCAGGTCTGCCAACATAAGAGGTGCTGACGGTATCACCAGTTTTCAGGGAGTGATGAGTAGTGGTTTTAGATAGGATTTTTTTCTAAAGTCCTGCAGCTTTAAGAGATGACATTATAAGAAGGTTGTAAGTTGTAGAAAATGTATTCTCTTCTCTTGCCTTCTGTTTCTATGCTTTCTGTGAAAAGTTCAGCTGTGTTTGCCATTTGGAAACATTATTTTTGGTTTAGTTGCATTTGTCTCAACAAATTCAGATATTTAGGAAGCAGAAATTATACATGAATAGTAAAATTTTTTCAACTTATACACATTTTAGGAAGTACTAATTTCCAGAAATGAAAGAATGAAAATGTTAAAATATTTCTGTATTAAAAATACTATTATATACAACTTTCCTTTCTCATTGTAGGAACATTGTAGGAAGAGCTGCAAAGAATATGTATTTTCTACAGTAGATACTCCTGTTGCGTTTTCTGTTTGCAGGTAGGAAAGAATGCTGATACTTTCCTATGAGCTCATTCTGAGTTATGAAATACTTTTACCACTTGTTTTAGTATTATACCTTCTAGCGATTTCTTACTGTATTTTCATAATAGTATCCCATAGAGATATTAAGGTCTTTGCCTTTGCTTTTGCATTCTTTTCCCATTGTCAGACTTACAGGCAAAATCAGTTTGTACTCCTCCTCTGTCTGTACTCTTATAATAATTTTAATCTGCAAATACAGCCTTCTGTCAGTACAAATCGATTCGCATCCCCTATTTCCTTCTTTTTAGGTGTTGTTTGATCTTATTCTTTACCCCATTCAGTTCACAAATGTGGTCACTAATTGCCTGCCATTACATTCATGGTCTGCTATTTGGTGCTGTGAGGGAATCTCGCGTCTGCAAATTCAGACAGGCTCTTGAACAGCGCGGGTATTGCAGAAATATCCAACCACTGTAGCAGTTGGTCAATCCATTTGAATGCAGACATGCTACCTTTTTGCTTGCAGTCTTTCCACTTCCCAGCTGCCACGCTAGTTAGGACGCAATTGTCTCCAAAACAAAAGAATTGTATGAACCTAACCCTGGCTCTTGGAAACTTGGCTTTCCTGGGCTGAAGGAAGGATGTGGATGTTCCTGAGTGCCCACTGCCTCCCTGAAAGGCTCCTGTCAGGTCCAGCTGCCTTTCCTGGGTGGGCAGGAGGGTGTTAGGGCAGGGGACCGGGGCATGCGCCAGGGCACGTGCCCAGCTGCAGCCGGTGGTGGCCGCTCACCCACACATCAAGGCAAAGCAGCATGCCAATTGCTGCTCTTCATCTGCCAGATACATCAAGCACCTGATGTAAATCCAGGCATGAGAGGCAATATCTGGCACTTCCTGTACTACCTGTGCTTCCTGGAAAAGTAAATAGAATAAAATGGTACAGAATTGACTTTATTATTTTTCTGTCAATGCTTATAGACCATTAACAGAATATATATATATTAGGTATTTAAAAAAAACCCCACAGCATCATATTAAGAGTGTTTGGGACGATTAATTTGACATAATATTTTTAAAAAATGGTCTACTTGAATGAAGAAAAAGGGTAATTTTTTTCTTGTAACACTGTATTTCTGACTGAATTTGAAGTAAATCATCAGTGTGGGGAAAGTAAAATAAAAGATAGGTTTAAGTTTCTTTCGTGTCATGCCATTTCTAATCTGCTGGGATAGTTCACTTATGTCCACTCTCTAAGAACCAAGCTGGCAATGAGGAATAGTGTGACTAACTCAGTTTTATTTAGGGTTTTTCCAGCCGTATCTCCAAACCTTTACAATGTTGGGGAAATGGGCTGAAAGTAACTTCTAATTCTCAGACCTGTACAATGCCTGAATCTACTGAATCTTCATAAAAGATCTCACAAGATTTTTTCTGATTTGCCACATAAATATAGGGAAACCAGACCATAGGTGTGTGGCTTCCTTCACAAATGCAATTAACTTAGCAGCAATAAATGTCTGTCAGTGTAATATTCAGGCAGAAAGCAGGATCATTCTGCCTCCAAGTTGCTTAAATACCTTGTTTTGAGTATGCTTTCTTGACTGCATATATTACAAAAATTAAAAAAAAACCGCTCTGCTAAATCACTTTTAAATCTGGATATTCTTTGCAGCTCTTCCTATAATGTCCCTACAACGAGGAAGAAAAGTTATATATAATAGTATTCTTAATATAGAAATATTTTAACATTTTAATTTTTTCATTTCTGGAAATTAGTACTTCCTAAAA
>NW_010513642.1:0-1915 GCF_000687285.1 Phaethon lepturus
CTTGGCCTTATTAAACCTCATACAACTGACCATTTGTTACACCAATTTGTTACATTTATATCAGCTCTGCTTGCTCCTGATAATATATGAAAGCAGGCTGTTTAATGCAGGTTAAATTATGTCCCTTTTGGCTTCATACAACAGAGAACATGCAAATCTTCTGTTATATGGAGTTTGGGAAATGAACTAATCCACGCAGAGGAAGAGTGTAGCATAAAGACACCTGGTTGTTCCTGTAACTCATAAAGTTATTTCAATTTCTCGATATCTGCAGTACACCTTGGAAAGCAGAAGAGAGACCTATGTTTTCTGTTATATATTTACTTGTCATAGCATTGGCTAGACAGAAAGCTTATGGCTAATTTGTTTATTCTCAAGGCTCTGAGGAAAACACAAAGTAAAACTGTCCACCTGAAACAAGGATCTAAAACAATGATAAGTTTTCAGCATGTGTCACTAATCAACTGTAAGTTTTGCAAATTTCTTAATATGTGGAAGGTTATTGATTACATGATTAGTTTGACTTTAGTATAGAATTCTTTAGCCTAATAACTATCTGATTATGTTTAACAGCCTATTCTCACAGTCCTTAGGCTGTATTCTTCAATGCTAACATTGTAACTATGTGTAAATGGTTAATCACGACTAAAGCAGGCCTCATGAAAATTGAAACAAAGAAAAGTTAAGAGCAAGGACTGAGAGATTAAAGGGAACAGGGAAGATACCTTAACGTTGAGCATAGAGACAGACTGGCAGGAACGCTCTAACAAGGATAAGAAGGAACTGCTTGGCTGGACAACAGAAGGGGCAAACATCCAAGGAGAAGAAATTATCCTCCAGAGACCCGTGACCATAAGGGGGAAAAAGGAGTAGGGGACTAACTCTCCAAATGACCACCAACGACCATCCGAGACCCCCGTGCATGTGTAGTGTAGTTTTGCAACGCCAGCATTATGTAAATGTAATAGATAAGCAAGGAGGTGGTGATTTCTTGGAAAATGTGTGACTATTCATGTCTTTAAGGTATATAAAGGATGAACTTTAGTTTCAGTGCACGCATGTTGGGAGGAGATATCCCCCATGCATCCAGCGTTGTAATGAACATACCTGCTTTATAACTCTTTAGAGTTGTGAAGTTTGTTTCCATACGTCACACCAACCAACAACCACATATAGTGCTATCAATTAAAAAAATAACATAAATGCTGTTGTCTTCTCCCTGTGTTAGATCGTTCACTTGCTACACTTCATCTGTACCAGAAGGGTTAGAAATTGTCTTCATTCCTCCAAATGCTAATCAGTGCACAGAATGGTTTGCTGTTCTGACTTAGGTATTAAACATCCGATTTCAACTTCTTACATCTGCCACTACATTTTTTACAACTTCCAATAAATAACCCTGGAAGCTTGTGTTCTCCTTTTTTTAATGCTGTATAATCTGCCTTTGTGTGTGCTATAGTGTTTATCTAAACCATTAGACTCTTCAGTATCCATGACAATTGGGCTGTTTTCTGGCTGTTAAGAGTTTGGATGGATCAATATTTAATTCAAATTTGTATCCAAATTATATGGTAATCATCTATTTTATGCCTGATATTTATAATGTAGATGGTTGATTCAGTAAAATCTGTACTTGCTCTCATAAATAATGGTTTTACAAGAATGAAGACATTGCTCAAACTTGCATTTTAATTGCAAGAATCTTAAATGGGATGGGCTGACTTGGTTATAGATTTTGATAACACCTATAAACACATGGCAAACATATGTCTCAATTAAAAGACCCGAAAGCTTTTTCGAAGATACTGCCTCTTACATTTGTCTATTTTTTATTTGGTCTTTTTTTGTGTCTCTTCCCTCCTATAATAAAATATTATTATAATAATATTATAATATATAATATTAATAAATAATA
>NW_010513643.1:0-31143 GCF_000687285.1 Phaethon lepturus
AAACATTCCAGGTCAGGTTGGTTGGGACTCTTAGCAACCTGACCAAGTTGAAGATGTCCCCGCTCACTGCAGGGGAGCTGGACTAGGTGACTTTAAATGTCCCTTCCAACCCAAAGATTCTATGATTCTACAAGTGTATTTTTTGTCGCTGCAGCCAGCCAGACAGCCATCTCCTTGGCACAGCAGAAGTTGTGTCCCTGGAGACTCAGTGTCACGTGTGGAGAACTGGGGAGCAGAGGGCAGACGTGTACTGCAGAACTGGACGTGGATCTGACACCCCAAATTTCATATAGATTTGATCTTACCTCATTGGGCACCTTACTGAGAAACACCATTTTTCAAATGCACCCAAAGTTTGGTGTGGAGCTGTGCTCCTACGTTCGGGCTTGCCTGGGAGCGGGAGTTGAATTGCAGTGACAGACTTCGGCGTTACACTCAGTAACACAATTTTGTAACCGCATGAGTCTACAGCTCATGTCATGAGTCTACAGCTCATGTCATGAGTCTACAGCTCATGACAAATATAACCCAAACGTGGGCCTCGGGATGCAGCCGGAGCGCAGACAGATGTATGCTGGAACTCCCCATCCCTGCGCAAGCGGCTGAGTGAATTGGCCCCAACATCAGGAGGAATCTCCTCGGCGTTCCCTCTGACCCGTCCTGCCAGCGCTGCTCGGGAGCCCCGGCCCCACTGTGCATCGTCCACGGAGGTGAAATAACTCACAGGCTTGCCAGGTTGGTCTGGTTTATTTCTGAATTATTCTTTACATTGTACAATATATAAAAATACAGAGTACCCCAAAAAAATTCACAGTGTCTAAAGGCAGTGATTACAGTCTAGGTCACCTTTATACTAAAGTACCATCAAGTTCAATTGCATAGGAAGGGTGATGTGCCTTCACAACAGAGTCCAACAATACTCTCCAGGTTTTGCTGTTCTGGGGCAAGCATTCTGTGTTCACACAACAGTTTCCCATGTATCCGAGATCCGGTATTGCATCTGTCACTCTCCCACCTCAATTACAAGTTGAATTCTATCATTTCCATCTCATATACCGTTCATCCTCCCTCAAGCTTCCTCCGTGGGAAAGCTCCTAATTAACCGCATCGCTTTGAAGTATGTGCAGGTTTGGATGTGATCTAAGGAGGGGGGTGTGGATGGAAACCACACTGTCATGTAGCTGGCTGGCTTTTACTTTGTTTGACATTTTGGTACTAAAACCATTTTGCTTCAGTTAGTTATTAATGGCCCATCCCCACTGACCTCTGCTTGACTCTGTGGCACGCGAATTAACAGCACTCCGCTCGCGGAGGTTTCAGGACTAGAGTGCAGTGTTAATACTTTTCACGATCAGATTTGTTTAAAACCGAATCACAGCTGGGATTTGCAGAAAGCCAAATGCTGCTCTTAGAGCACTGAGCCCTCTCGAATAGCAGGGGTGAATTTGCAGCTGAGGTGGGGGTAGAACAGAAAAAAAAAAAAATCAAGTTCAAGACCCAACCTTGTGTTGAATGCTATTAAGCATTTGTATTTGTGGCTACCTAAATAGCAGGCTGCTGGTTTTGCTCCTCCAGCCAGGACTAATGCAGACACTAAGGTTTCCCAAAGGGCCCGAAGGAGGAATTTCCAGGCAGAATGGCTGAGACTGAATAAGCTCCATGAGGACCCATCTCCAGAGGGGTTTCTGTCCAGTTTTGAAGGCTCTGGCAACCAGGCAGCATCAAAATTTGTGGATTTGCTCGCCTACTCCAAATCCATTCTTGAAGCTGCCTGAAGTTTTCTCCTAACAATCTTAAGGGGAAGAGTCACCTGTATGAGTCTGGGCCTTGGTCACCAGGGCATTAAAGTGATCTGTTAAAAAAAACCAAAAAATCCTTCCAACCCAATTTGCTGGGTATTCCTCCGTTATGCCAGAGAGCTCCACGGGGTGCTGTGCCCTGCCGTGCATACGGGCTGGCTCGCGGGAGCGATGGAGCGAGAACAGACGCGGAGCCTTGGCTGCTAATGCTGGACGCTCCAGAGACACCCAGGCACCAGGTGCCTGACTCCCACAGGCTGGTGGCTTTTTTGGACCCCTCTGAAGACCAAAAGCCATGGGTTTGCAGGGTTTCTCCTCTCTAAATTTTGTATTAAAACCTCCTAGCGTGACTATAAGGCAAGGCTTATAATGACAATCAATAACTCAGTTGCTAACTTCTTTAACACAGAAGATGACATTTTTCACGTTCTAATAGATGATGTCTTTTCCTCTAATGGCACAATATTTGTTACTCCTACTTGCTATTTTAATTTTCTTTGCACAATTACTCCCTACTTATAATTACAAAAACAATAGAGTGATACACATGAGAGATTCAGGAGGCTTATTCAGAAAATATAAGCAGTAAAAAGAATCTTTTTCTTAATCATTCTTAACCAGAATGATTTACGGGAGAATCAGCATTTCTAACTAGAAAAATCAATTTTCTTTTCAATTAAAAAATATCATATTTCATTTACCTTAAAAGTGTTTTTTTAAACCTAATGGAAAGGATACTAGATTTTTACAGGGTTTTTTTCTTCACTTTATTCCTGTGGAATTTGAATACCAGCACTGCCTTTCTTAACTCTTAAGTTTCCTCTGCAGACATTTTGCTAAATATATATATTGTGTGTGTATATATTATAAATATATACTGTATCTATCAACTGATAGATGTATACACTATTACAAAAAAAAGAGTAAGTTGTTTGTTACACAATCTTTACATTTACATTTTTATATATTTTTTTATATATATATATAACTCTCCCCCCACTACATTTGGTACAAAGAATAAATCAATCTATCTCAGTGGACAGCAATTTTCTCTCCAGGTGGGCTTAACATCAGATTAACACTGGAGGTGTCAAATTGTCTGCATCAGACGTGGACTCCATTCCTAGTCTCTGTTGATTTTGAACCAACCATCTCATTTTCTGAACATAAGGCATTAGGAATAGTGGTGGTAAGACAATACATATTCTTCTCCTATATTATCTGTACAGTTCATATATTTAAGAGCAGCCCTGGCTCATACGCTGAACATTCAAGTGCACCTTTAGAGCAACAGCACCTCTTATGCTGGTTTGATCGTCAAGTCGTTTGTCCATTAGTGAGTTGCGCAAGTTATTTCTGGTGGGTGATAGCTGATCAAGTAAAGCTCGGCAGCAACGGCACAACACAGCCGGGATAATGCCGCAATCCAACACCCCTTCTGGCGGGAGAAAGGCAGCCACTTTCATGGAAAAGGAAAGAATGCCCTAATTAAAGAAAGATGCTTCTGCTACATACCTGGCTGTAAGATATCCATCATATTTTACATACTGTATACCTGGATCCTGCCCAAAGGGTTTGCAGAGAACCAGTGTCTCTAGACTGACACAGGAACTGCCAAGGGCTCCCCTTCTCTGTCTTAGAAGTGAAAGAAAAAAAAATATATACAACAAGATGAGTCTTTTGGAAAGCAATGCTCCTGAACTAAATGCATTCCCAGTGTACTGCAAGATGGCCTTAGGAATAGGGAATTTTAGCAAGTTTAACGTTCAGCTGCAGGAGCCCTTCAAGCTGCTACAGATATTACAGACCTGATGATCAAGCTGACAAATCACCTGGATCGCAAGAATATCACTGTACATGGTGTCATTAACCTGCCACACATTAGAGAGCTCATAAAAAAACGCAACCCTCACACCACATCAACATTGTCCTTAAAGAAAGAACTGCACTCTCATGCAAACATTAATTGAGTAGTAAGTGTTCTGATTTCTTTCTTTCACTCTCTCCTGGGTTCTACTTTCTGCTCGAATGGAGTCTACAGACTCTTGCTGTGATTGCCAATTGTATGAAAAAGGGCTGAATCCATTTGGATGGCTGGTAAGAAGAAATGTCTTGATGAAACTATAACCACATGCACCACCCTCAAAGCATCTGCCCTCCAATAGCCTACAAAATATCCATCTCCTGGCTGCAATGGCAGTAATGACCTATCTATCTCAGTGAGCTGAACATTTAAATAATTTCAGCTGCTATGTGGCACTTCTTCTTTGGGGGGGGGGGAAAGTCAGTTTACATTATGTTATTCTGTGGAGCCAAAAATGGAAAAATATTTAAGGAGGGGGGAAAAAAAAGAAAAAGAAAGGAAAAATTGAAAATTAAAATAATTGCAAGGTTTGACTCGCTCGCATCCCTCCAAACTCCAGCTGCAACCCTGCCACGTGCATAGTAATTGCCGAATGTGTTGCTACAGGGAATCTTCTGAAGGGGAAGCTCAGAGATGGCTTTAATTTTACAATGGCTAGAGTGATCTTGGGAGCCAATTTCTTCTGAATCACATAAATTAAAGCTGGGAAGTCCCTTCCTGATGATAGTCTAATCTAATAATTTTCAACCCCTGGGCTACATGCTCGTTAGAACTACTTTAAGTGAGGGTTTTCAGTGTTGCTGAGGGGGACGTGGCAGTTCGGTGAGACGGGGTGAACTCGTTACGGCACGAGGCACAAAGGCATGGCTCCTCAAATGGGGTGTAGGGGCCTGGGAAGAGCCCCCCTGCAGGCACTGGTGCCTGCTACCAGTGCTCTCATGCTTCCCTGGTGATCCCGCTCCACTCCTGCTGCTCTCGCCCCGGCCACGCTGCCGGGCAGGGTCAGGGCCACCGAGCCACTGTGCCTACTTGGAGGGTTGCAGCAGGTTGCTTCAGACAGAGCTTCAAGGTCTGCATCAGCTCCTGACCCTGCTGCTTCAAATGGAGTGCATCTATTTAAGGGCACCTCTCTCTCTCTCATCGCTTGGTGAGACCAGAGCAGAAGCAGGATGAGCTGCTAAATTAGAAAAACAGCTGCTGAAAATAATGGGCACTGCTGAGCCTAAGGTGTCCTCATGGCAGTGCTAATGACCCCACTTAATTACAAATACCCCTACAGCCCTCAATCACTGCAAACTGAAGTCGAACAAAGTAATTTAAAAATGGGAGGCTATTTTATTCTTGCTTTCTGGTCAAATCACCATAACACTGGCTTACAGAGCCATGTTGGCTTTTCCTCACAGGAAAAGCAATATACTTGTCAGGAGCAATACAGTCTTTCTTCATCCTCTACCAGCTGCCTACATGAAAGAGCTGAGCACACAGCCCAAGCTGGGCTTCCAAACCAGCAACTGCAAAGGAACAGCGCTGAGAAACGACCGGTGTCAGTTTACAGCGAAATCTGAAGTAAAGCGAAGACAAACGGGACCGCTGGGAACACAGCCGAGCCAATGGCCAGCACGGACATGGCAATTGCTCGAATAAGATGCAGACGACAAAGCCAAGCTCAGGACCACATGGAGCTCATGCGCGTTTCGGGGTGCACTTTTATCTCATGCTCAATATTGCAACATTCTAAAATCCTTAGCATCAGGAGTTCATTATAAATATTTAGAAACACTGAATGATAACAGTGGTGAACTTGTTCACGTTGCTAACACATTGGATGTAATTGTACATCAAGCACCAGCAATAAGTTTCCTTCTTGCCAAACAATTATGTCAGACAAACATCTGGTTGTAGACAACATGGCTTCTGCATCAAACTAATACAGTTCTTATAGACACAGTCACACACATACACAAAATTACATTTCAAGGCTGGATATACTGTTTAATAATGCTACCGCCCCAATTTACTTCAAAAGCTGCAGCAGCATTTGTTTGTTGGGTTGTTTTTGTTCAGAAAAATTGAGGAAATATTGGCAAACAATGCACATTACTCAGCTGCGTTACTATTTCATAGAGTACTGACTGGAAGACACTGTAAGAATGTGCAGCAGACTTTCTGGATCATGTCAGACTATGGAAACATTCCTTACAAAAATACCCTCCCCCTGCAAAGTCAGAATTATTCACTCTTTGAAAGTAAATGAACTAAAAACCAACAATAAAACAAGAGAAAAATTAGCCCAAAGCATGGTGATTTCCCACAAGAAGAGCACGGCCTCTAAAGTTGCCTTTCCCGGCAGACGCAATCAGGATCAAAGCTAGAACAAAAAAGAGTTAACACTGTCTCCGTAAAAAAAAAACAAGAAAGAAAGAAAAAAAGCCCATGGCTCTTGTGCGGCAATCATCACATCTTTTTTTTCCAGTGATATAAACATCTTTGTTTGTTAGGCACTCCAAGTTCACGTCTCCGATGTTATTCCAACATTTACTTTTCTCAGTGTCTCACTGCCTCTATAATTTTTTTTTAATTAAGACTGGAAACATTCTGGAAAGCTTCTTTGGGTAATGCACTTTGTGTGTTGTTTCTCATCAGCTGAACTGCATATTACCAAAGAAGGCTGCAGAGACTATTTCCTGCAATACGAAAAGATTCCGTTGAAGATACAGGGAACGCTGCCCTAGAAAGTCACTTTTTTTTTTCAAAAACATAAAAAAATCAAAAATAAAAAAAAAGGAAAAGAAAAAGAAAACGTTCTTCAAGTTATTGGCACAATGGAGTCACGCTCGGCCTGTCTCATGAGCTGCATGTCATCCAGTGCACCACTGCTACCCTGTCTCAGGAAGGATGCTCCTCACCAGACAGACACCCCTGTGCCAGGAGGCCACCTCTTGCCTTGCTTAGAATGCACCCGTGTGTCGTGTGCTGCTGCGTGGTTGATACCCAGCTCAGCACGAAGCCACCTCCTGGACAACGTCGGCCTTGGACAGCAACGCTGATCTTCCAGCCATAAACAGTTGCAGTAGTTAAGAGCCATCTCCAGCCAAATATCCACAAAAGCTCTGCAGAATGGTCCATATGCATTTGTCCTTGTAAGGAGATGTGCTGTTTACAAGAAATACAATTAACCAAGGAAAAAAAAAAAGACCCTACTGTACAATATTTACATCTAGAGGCTGGGCCAGTATTTGGTCCGTAAAATCAATTAAAAAAAATTCATATAGGAAGTGATCCAGTCCTGTAGGATCTGTCCATCATCAGCTGTTGGTAAAGGTCCTTCCAGGGGAGGCCTCGGGCCTGTAGTCATATTTATTCAGTGTACTGGGATAATAGGTTGTTGTGTACACATTGGTTTGCTGCAACGGGTAGAAGTTGGTCCTGTCATCTGGTATCAAATTGTTCTTGTTAAGTGTCTGTAAAAGAGAAGAGAAAATGACAGGCGTGGCACTGGTGCCACATAATTACTCTCATCTACCTGCAGACACCTCCCTCTCACCTGCCTTCTCCATCACGGTTTCTGTCGCAGCCACCACTGCCTTCCCTCCGGCTGGGAGAGTAAGACGGTACATCGTACTTGCTATGGGGCTAGTCTGCAGGGGACCACAGCTCCTGCCAGGTCTCTCTTTGGTGGACCTGTGCTCAGCTACTGCTAGGGCCAGAACCCAGAGCCTTCTCCAGGGACCCGGAGACTCCTGGTAGATGGCATGTTGTCTGAACATCATTGTCACACAAAACCATGCTGGGCCTACACGCAACTTGGTGATTAATGGCAGCACTCAATCTAATCTCTTCCAAAATGCTCATGTTTAGCCTGCAGCTCCCTCTCAAACCAGTTGCCAAACGGCAGCTTTTTTTCTTTGGAAGAGCAGGTGTGCATTTACCTGATCTCCATCTCCATTGGTAGATATCCAGGTTTGGACCCCCCGATATTAAGTGTGTCACTTCTGTAAGCTACAGTATAAGTAACAAATCATGGTCACTTGTGGAAAAACTAAAATGACTTAAAAAAATTTAACAACCACGTAACAATTTTTGGCAACAACAACAAAAAAATGAGAACGACAAATGCCCCTTTTACCATAAAGATTTAGAAATTCTTTTTTTTCTCCCTCCCCTCTTCCCCCCCTTCTTTGCTTTTTGCAAGAATTACTATCACTCTTCCCACCAGCAAGCAGATGTTCCCCTCTCCCCAGATTAAAGCCCATTGCTATGCCAGCTGTTACCTATGCACAAGGATAAAATCCCGTTTTGGGCAGGGGGTTGCATAATTTTATGGAACTTTCTCCTGCATCTTTATAGACATCTGATTTCTGTGAATGTGGCTGAGGAACTTTTATGACAGTTTTTTCAACTGACCCTTGCCTTAAGTTTCTTGTACATATCTCTGACCTATGTCACTCACACGTGCACCTTTAATGGTTGTCATGCAGGAAACTCACTCCTTTGATCTGAGAGTCAATACTAGGTGTGTTTGCTACAGCATCCTCATGACTGGGCCACAGCACATTTAAAGAGGATATGAGCATGTCTCCTGTCTGGAGCAGGGAGATGGAGAGGTCTAATGAGGCAACTAGTCCTGGGACCTAATGGTTGTTCTGCCACAACACAATGCTCCTGGGGGAACCACGTTACCTCAGGTCCCCCTTGAGACAAACACCTCCTACCCAACCCAGCTCAGGGTAAGATGAAAATTAATTAACTAATGCTCAAGGCCATGAAATTCCCAGCTCCATCAGCTATACTCGACCCATCTAACTTCAGCCACCTAAACTTCAGGCATTGTGGCTCTGTCGGCAAGGAGAGGAGAACTCTCCTTCGTGCGTGAAGGCAGATGCAGATGAAAATTGCCTTCTGGGGGAGCCCTGGTCCTCCCCAGCAGCAGCAGGGCAACCTGCCAACACAGGGTGCCAAACATCCCAGCTGTGACCACTGAGATGATCAGAGCTACCCCTAGGCTCAAAGATGAGACCAGAGGCAGTACATTTATCTCCCAATTTCTTTGTAATTGAATAATTTTACTGCATGGGGAGGGGGAGAGGAGGAGGAAGAAAAGAAAATGCTTTCTTCTAATCCGATAGCAGACTGACAGCTACAGCTACCCTGGGAGCTACAACTCCCAGTTTCATACAAGATGTTAGGAGTAAAGGCTTTCCTATGGCAAAAGTACCCTGGCAAAGAATTTCCCGATTGCTTAACTAACAAATAACTTTTTTGGAAATGGGCGCTACCTGAAATATCTGATACATGAAAACCGGAGGAGATCCCAGCCTCCTCCTGGTCTGACTGCAATATCTCCTGGCCTGGAGTCTCTAAAATGAGCTCACAGCACATCATGTGTAGGAACCAAGGAGAAGATTTTGTATAGGCACACTCAAAGTGACAAATATTTCCAAGGAATGAGAATTTGTGCTCTTCAATATGAAAGGAAGAAAAGAAATGTCATGCTTTTCTCCTAGTTACCCAAAGAAATACTAAAATGGTGTGGGCAACAGTCTGCTGCTTTGTGCTGGTGGCTGGGAAACAAGGATGCCAGGCTCAGTCCTCTGCTGCTTGCTATGCTTCCTTGGGAAATCCAATTAACCGCTCTGTGCTTCAGTGTCTTCTGACCCAGCTCGATAAAAACATTTGAGATCCCCTGTAAAAATGCACCTTGCTAAGTACTACCACTGAGTATTTGGGGGAACTGCTCTCCAGTGAACACCACAGGTGTTCATACCGACTGTACACAATGACTGCTGTTTCCTATCGGTGTCTCTAGCCCACGATACCTACTGCAGCCAGTGTAACACCACGTCCGTGGTCCACCAGAGGAGGAGGAAGAGGCTGAATCCCACTGCCGCACCCCCTGGGCTCTCTTGAAGGTGCTCCAGCATCCAGGCCTCGTCTGGGTCACTTTTTGGGACGGTTAAGATTCATGACATGCCCGGATTACCACCTCTGAAAAGTGATGACATCAATATCCTGACCTGTGATGGCTCAGGACCATCTTGATCTGAGGACAAAGACCCCAGGACTCTACCTTTTTGGATTCCAGTTGAAAATCTGTGAGTTTCAAAATGTCGCATGGTGTTTTAAACTAACCCCTGACAGCAGACTTAGCATTTAATGAACACGATTTGCATTTTTTCCTCTCTATCTCGCGTCTTACTTTCATGTAATATTTAATTAGGGAAAAAACCCACAACTGCTCCTTTGCTCTTTTTGGTTTTATTTTTGATGGAGAGCTTATATCTTAGAGAAATACCTTATTAAAATGGTTTAGTGGAATTTATAATGCAATTAGCTGCAAAGAGTTTGTCTCCGGAAACGCTGCGATGGCCGTACTGTCCTAAATCAGCATGATCAATGTGCACTGCCTTAACATTTCCCCACACAAACTTATTGTCTGTCTCATTTTAATAAATAGATTATTAGGTTCCTTGGCACTAGAAATTGGTTGATATTTGGAAGAAGAGAAATTAGGCAGCAGTGAATTTTAGAGAAGTACACACACACACGCATGCATGCACCGCAGGAGAAGAGGCGTGCAGTTAAATCTCTCTGGGTGGGCTCCCACGCTGTTTTACTCAGAGTTTTAACCCTTGCTCTCATCCTGCAATTCTTTGCTGTGACAGCACAGAGATGGCCAGTGACTTTCCCTTTGGACAATATTCCCCTAATGCTGTGTGGGTTATGCTGTCAAGGTCAAGCCCTCCTGATAACTTGAACTCACTGGAGTTATTATGGGGATGAAAACAGCCTGCTGTGCCCATAGGTGTACTCACCAATATTTATCAGTCCCAACGGGAAAGGCCAAGAGTCATCACAACCGCACAACTACAGTCAATCACAAAAACTAACATAGACCAGACCCTTGCTCGCAGCCCAACTCCTACGAGTGCCTCTTCACCTCAGCCACGTCTGAGCCAAGTCCCCAGTATTACAGTGGTCAAGAAGTGATTGCTGAAGACAATGCCCGGTAAGTCCTCTTAGAAGGGACAATCCGTTGGTGATTTTGCAGGGACTTACCCGCATTTGCAGCAACTAAGCTGACTAAAGCAGCGCAGCGAGCACTAGAGCTCAGGCTGTCCTCACTGGAGGAAGGCAGGCAGACTTGCCTTTGCTGCCTCCTGAGCCCTTCTGCACTACCATCCTACACCCTGCAGGGAGAAGTGTCAGTCATCTGAGCACCCACCAGACCTTACTGATGACACTTTTCCTGACACTCAACCTGTATTTTCCCCTTCTTGCTGTCTGCTCCCTCCTGTATCGAACACTAATGCCTCCCCTTGCCAGCATCTACAGCCTATTAGGACTGGTTGCTCAGCAAGCAGGATCAGAAAGAACCAAAAACCTGGTCAATGTTTACTGCTGAAAAATCTCTGTGCCATACACACGATGTATTTCAAATGCTGAAGGAAACATATTTCAGGCCCTCATTTTGGTCCCATCCTGCCTTGAGAAAAAAGAAGCTTATGGTAGTTGTGCAAGCACAATATTCCCCATAAAAAGTGAGGCCAGACCCTGAATAATATGAAAACGCATGGGATGTGCTTAGAAAAAGTGCTCCATTCAACGAATAACTAGAAACCCAACGTGCACCAATCAAATCCTTTTAGCTGCTTCCTCCCTTCCAGTATGATCCATGCCATCCTGTCATATTTGATATAATTTGTTTCTTCTGGTCTGTTCACCACTAACCTCAATTCAAGAACCGATTAGCAGAAGGTAAGCCACCAGCATGCACTAACCAAACCAAGTAGATCACTCAAAAGCAAGCACAACTTCAACTGCTTTCTTTAGAAGACCCTTAATTATGTTGGGTTCACATATGACTAATATATATATATAAAAATTCTCCGACCCAGAACTGTGCTTTGTCAAGCAGGGATGTTTTCAGGTGAACTGAGGTGGATATGGTTTTAAGAGAATGTAAAACAGCAGCAGCTTTCTCCATTATATATGATCTGTCAACTAATCAAAAGGTCCAGCCTTGTTGCCAGTGAATTGCATGTCAATGCCAGGCACAACAGAATCCTGAGTATTTTGGTATTTACAGAAATACATAAACAATTTGTTATCACTCTTGCTGTTGTATTATCAATTAGTTAGAACTGGAAGAGTCTGAGGGGAAAGTTTGCAGGTATCCCCCCCGTGTGCTGCTCTGCCCCCTGCTATTCCTATCGGAGGCAAAATACTGACATACATTCACAGGCTGTTTCTCCAAAGGTAGACCCAAATGTTGGATGTGTTAAACACGACTGTATTGTGCCATATGCATACATTTAATTTTGTTCAGCTTTCTCCATTGATATTTTTAGCCTCAGTCATCATTCAGATTTTCCATTTGTTACTCAGTGCCTTGCCACTACTCCCCCAAATTCTGCCTTTGCTCCAAATCATTAAGTCATAATCCACTGACCTACTTGCTTACATTCTCCCATGTGTACCTTCATGCATAACAGTATGGGACCTTCAAGGCTACTCCCATCCTACAGCTGCATGTATAAGCTGTATAAACATTTCTTACATACATAAACAGATCAAATGTTTCAATTTTCAATGAACAGTCACAAAAATGTCAAAATCTGATTTAAAAAGCAGATTACCACCTCCCCACCTCCAATTAAAAGGAATTCCATATAGTTTTTGAGAAGTTTAAGTGAAAAGGATGCTTCTAAAAGCATCTGATACACATACAACTAATACCAAAATAAGGGCCATAAAGTAATTCCCACAGGGTTACATGCAGTGGCAAGATTTCCTTAATCTTCTCATGTAGAAAGCAGTCAGCTTTCTGGAGTTCAGCATTCTCTCTAAGCTCCAAATCTTCTTTTCTATTTTGGGGGTGATGTAGCAGAGTCGTCAGCAAGTTTCCCAAAAGTTTTGTAGGTTAATCTTCACCAGCTACACAGCACGACCGTCCCTATGAAGTCAGTGAGCGAGGACAATTTCCCCCAACCTCACAGTTTCTCCACTATTTCTCTGTTGACGGGTGTAATTTCATCAGTTCTTCCACCTCCCACCCATGACACTTTGCTCTTTAAAAAGGTAAAAAGAAGAAAGAAAATTTGCGTGACCTTCTGCCTAGCATTTATGGTGAAGTTACCACCACTTTAAGCTCTGAAGAGGCTCAGCAATGCAGGGCGCACCTTTCCAATGGGCATGACTCAGCAGGGATGTGTTGCCTGTGCCAGGACTGCATAGTTGCAAGTTTCCATCTTGGAAGTTTGTTTGTAATGTTGAACGTCCCAGTGAACTACCAGGAAAAACTTCCCTTTTCCATCATCACAAAGTGAGTGCAGGCACTAAGGAACCAAGGCTAACAACTCCAATCACTGCTAACCCTGATCATCCACTGTGGACACAGGCGAAGGTCTAAAATCAGGGTCCAGGTAGCAGACAGCAACTTTGTAGTCAACCCATTCCTCTTAGCAATATCCAGACGAAGCCCATGTGCATCTTGCATTCTGCCTCTGCAGAAATCAAGTACAACATTCCCACTGAACTCAGTTGCACAATTAGCCCTAAAAGAATTGAGGTAGCCTTTCCAATTTTCCTTGGAACGACATCCAACAGACTTCCTGTAGCAACAGTGGGATGGCGATTACACCCCTTCATCCCCCAAGAAAAAGGAGGGATAAGGGAATTGTGCAACGGTGTAATGAAGCCAAGATCCAACATTTAGGTTCTTTTGTGTTCCTTTTAAGTCATTTGCTTCTTGCAGTGAAATCAGATTGAACAAAATGCCTTTTCGATGCAGATCAGCTGTTTCA
Organism: Phaethon lepturus; assembly: GCF_000687285.1. Taxonomy (NCBI): domain Eukaryota; kingdom Metazoa; phylum Chordata; class Aves; order Phaethontiformes; family Phaethontidae; genus Phaethon; species Phaethon lepturus. Next base: position 13,467 of record NW_010513643.1, read on the forward strand.
TGGAGCTAGCCATGCCTTCTTGTTACAGGATGTTACTTTTTCCATTCTAGGAACATTAGCCAAATGACTTTGGGTTGTGGAAATATATTAATATTATGAAATATTTCCCACAGCTTGTACGTCTCTGGAAGTACCAAGGCAGAGATCTCAGCATTATAATCAACCAGTATATTTGGAAATAATTAGCATAATAATTACATTTCAACAAAATAAACCATACAACTAAAATAACCTCTTTTGGCAATAATTGACACCAAGAAAATAAATGACGTGTGGCCCACGCACATGCTCCCTTTCTTCTGATCAACTGGATGCCACAACACTGCTGTGCCTCTTGAGCTATGCATTACAAATGACCCTGGAAAGAAGGAAAGTTGCTAGAAAGACCTTATGAGACCCATGTATTTACTGTAAGCTAAGAGTGATTTTTAAGACTTTAATGATTCTTCTTTCCAATCTTTCTTAAAAATTTGCTTAGTGTCTCACACTAAACAAACTATCTTATCTGATGCTTTTATAAAATCTCTTGAGCCTACACTGAAGTCAAAGGTAGCAGTGGCCAGGGTTTATGTATTGAGTTTTTTCTGATGAATTTAATAAGGCTGTTTGCAGAATTTAAATTGAACTCTAGATGTACAGATGAGGAACCTATTTTCTGTTAAAGAAGGTTTTTCCTCCTGGAAAGAGATACAAAAAAATCCCACTGGGCCACTAAACTTATGATTGCATGTTCTTTTTGGATGAAAGCTTACCATATTTTAGACTGGAAATTCTTTGTTCACTGTTATTGGTAAATAAATTAAACAACCCCCAAATGACGGCAGCATCTGTAGATGTGCTGAGGTTGACAATGGAACTAACATTCAATTATAAGAAAATTAATAGCTACAGTTTTCTATAGCTGTTTGAAAGTAGCTATTTAATCCTTATACTTAGGAGGGAGTGAGGTTATATAACTGCTATTTTAAACTTATAAAAACCTTCAGAGTTGGCAACATAAAGGACCATTGTCAGAAAGATGCTTTGGCACATCTCTGACTTTCAGCATATGAGTAAGATGACAAAACAAACTGTATGTAATAGTAAGGCAAACTGAAGTGAGACCCTACTTAGAGCTAAATGCAGGTTTAAGTATTTTTGTGAACTGGAAACTGAAGTCCAAGGAGTTGATGGAAATCTTCCCACTGGCAAGCGCAGGTGTCTAGCCTAAAGCTTGCTATTTATCCCGGGCTTGCCAGTAATCTGGTGGTGGCAACACCCATGACGTGGCATCCAGACACAAAAGAGGAATTCAGGGCTGCCCCAAGCTGCTTCCCAATATAGCTGGTGCGCAGGATATAGCAGACATGATCTCAGCTGCGTGGGAAGGTGTAGACTGTCTCCTTGCTGCACTACTATGCCTTAGTATATGCCCCTCCTGGCTCCCTCACGTACACAACAGTGTTACTACAGAGGGTCATCAGTTGAGCTACAGCACCTGCCCGTGTGCATGTTCTAGTACTCAGACTAACTCGACAGAGGTATAATCACTGCCTTCTAAAACTAAGGTTAATAGTTTGCATTGGGTGCAGATGATCATCTAGAGCAACTGGGCTATACTGGGCTTCAGCTGATGGGAACTAGTAAGAACACGGTGCCGGGCTGTAGGTCTGTCCGGGGAAGGCAGGTCTCTGCCTCATTGCAGTTAGATTGGAGCAAGCAGCCCTGAGTGTTCAGATGGTCTCAGAGCTGCGTATTCTGGTGAATTACCAACACAAGTCATGCAGCCTGGTGCCAGCCCACAGCGCTACATTTAGACTGAGAATTGCAAAGGTGTAACTGCAGCGGTGGAAAAAAAAAAGTACTAAAAACAGAAATAAAAGTAAAAACTCGGCCTCATTTGCCATCTGCTAACTCCATTCAGTCTCCTATAGTCTTATTGCTTTCCAGATATCTCCAACCCTTTAAATAACTGCTTTTTCATTATTTTTCTCAAGATTGCTTAATTTTCTCCCCATGTTGCACCTCACTTTGTTATTTCCTCTTTATATTTATAACCTCCGCAGGTCATTTTCCATTATTTCTATACCAGTGGCTGTTTTTTTGACACACCTCCCAATTTAATATCTTCTGCTAGCTTAATTAACACACTGACTGCACCCCCTCCAAGCTCATTAATGAAGATCTTAAATAAAGCCAAACCTTGCATTACTGCTTGCAGTGCCCCAAACAGCTCCTCCCCAAAGCCCTGTATGTTCCCATTAACAATTGCCCGATGTTCACACTCCATTAGCCAGGTTTCAATCTCTACATTGGAAGAGGAACAGCATTCCTGTTCAAGACAATTTCTATTTACACATCACAAGATTATTTAGGATAACAACACCATCCTCTTTTCTTCAGGTGTACGGACACATGAAGCTACACTTTTAACCAGCTGAGTATCTGCCTTTAGGCAGCTCAGTCTCGTGCTTTCCCTTCGTTCTCTAATGCTGAAATTCTGCAAAAAGTGATTGTGTTTGGTTTCTTCCTGCTCAGATGAAAGTTCAACCCAATCACCTTTCATTTCATCAGGGTACGTCATATGTTGCCTCTCAAATATTAATTCAGATTTGCCTGCATATTAACACGGACACAGATTTGTTTCAATGAATTTCCAGCGCTGTAACTGAAAGTATAGTCAAGTCAATCCCATTTGTTTCTCCTGGTTTCACTCTCTAGTATGATCCTGACTCTGCCAAATTCTAAACACCAAGTGGGATTTAACACCCCATTGATATGCCTTATTGAACAGGGAAGGTCCAGACATACTCTATCAGTTGTGGGCCCGTATGCTTACAGATATTTTGTCTTATCCCCAAATCCAACTGTTTCCCACACAGACTTACTGGAGCTACTTGTGTGACTTCAGTGAACTGGTCTTTGGTAGCTTAACAGTGACTCAATTATCTGGGAGGAAATTGGCCTGCTTTCTTACAAACGCTTTTATACTAACTTTGCATTTCATGGCACTGGGGGTTTGCCTGAGATCCATGATATTTATAAAGGTAACTAGAGTTGTTCATTAGCTGGTTCTCACAGAGTCTGGGATACGGTCCATCTAGATTCCTCCATTTGTAGATTTGCAGTTTTTTCCTTTATTCACATTCTTTGCGGACACATCTCAGGATGATGTTAGAGCTGACTTAATGAGGATTCCCCCAGCTATAGGGGAATGCAGGCAGAGCTATTCCTGCTTAACCTATGCCAAACCTAATGCACATATAAAAATGATGTGCCGGAGAAAGGTGGCAATGGAGGTAGGGTTGCTGCAGCCTCTGCCGTGGCAGCAGCCAGCGCATCCTGAGCAGCCCTGAGATCTCAATCACTCTTTAGGACAATGCGGTCATAGTTCAGCAAAAAACAGCTCAGGTATTTCAGCTGTCCTCTCTTAGAGCTGCCAAACACATTCTGGACGTTGAGCTCTAGTTCTGAATACTGACACAGCTATCTTTACCTTGTATGCATGCAGCTCTATTTCTTTATAATTCTACTTAAAAATCGATTATTCGCTAGTGGAGCTATTCCAGAAGAATAGTGAGGCAGCTTTCCTCCACATGTACCACAAAGGCTGTATGTTTTCTGGTATTTATTGTTTGTCTAATATTATCCTCTCCCTTTAGCTCCCTGCCTCTTTCATGGCCCCCTTTAAACTCTTCTGCAAACACATAATTAATTTCTCCTGCACATCTTGGCTGTGCCAAGGATTTCCCAGTTTGGCTAATGCGCATAACACTGCCAGCCAGAGCTCTGAGGAGACAAGGAGGGAAGAACCACCTCAGGCACCTGGACCAAGGGAGAACCAGTAACTTGTAGCAAATGAGGCTAGGGTATATTTGAAATATTCCTCTTCTGACCAGTAGAGGGAAGTCAGGTAAACACGCAACAGTCAGTGCAGTGCGATTTTGTTATTTCCATTCCTGCAGTTCTTCGTTTAATTCTCCTTCTTTCAGCACAGGTGGGGGCAGATACATGTCAACCTCAGAGAAATTAGGAAAGGCAAAAGTTGCAAGAAAAAGCTAGTGTCAACTATTAGATCAATTAGTGTCGCTGGAAAAATCAGATAAACTTTTGAACACATCTGTCTGTCTCCAGGTCTGAAATAGCAGCTCACATGTTCAAAAATCTGCCAGCTTTTTCCAGCTATACTTATTTAACTAATTAAAAACAAAACAAAACAACACTTGTCTGACTACAGACCTGTCTTGCCTGCATCCACAGATTATCACAGCTACAGTAATACAACCCCAAAGAAAGGCTAGTGTGAGCACCCATGACTAGTCTAGTCTGTAAGAAGGCAGAGCGTGGACCATATCCCTGACCTGGGTGTAGAGGAGATATGCCTGCTCATACAAGGAGGAGGAGGGAAGGCTCAGTCAATAGAGAAAAACATGGCAGGATGAATATGAAGCTTCTACCCCCACTGTCACTTTAAGTGACACTTCTCAATATGGCTTCAATAGGAAAACAAAAAGTCATCCCAAAGTTGCCCCATTTTGGACTCTCTCAAAACGGTGAGGGAGGAGGAACAATGTGGATTCCCACCCCACAGTGACCAGCAACAGCCCTGCAAAGTGATGAAAGATTTGTATGAAAAGCAGATGGACCGCGGACCAATTCCCATTGGGGGACGGTTGTCAGCAGCTGCTTAGCATCCCATAGGGAGCAGGACCAAGGCAACATTCAAATCTGAATTGGCAGTTTCCCCGACTCTTAAATAATGTATCTATGAGAGGGAGATATCTGTGACTTGCACACAGCAACCCGCTGAGCCACTGCTGCCATGGGGTGAGGACACCTCCAAGAGATGCACATCACTCTACAGGCACAATCATCGGAGGACAGCCACACCTCCAGGCATGCTTGACTGCTCAATTTGACTCGACCCAATGATATAAAGGGGAGAAAAGACACTAATAGATTTTGACTGAGACGCACCACTTAATCCTTTTTTCCCCATCAGTAAGCTCTCTTGCTTTCCCTTCCTAGCAGGCATTATGTAAATTGAGAGTCCCCTGAAGTGATATTTGCAACTGCAGGATCATACAAGAAAGGGCACAACGCTCCTTTGCCAATACAACCCCCTGCCCCTACTATTCTTTTTCAAATAATACTATACTCATGGTAAGTACTAAAAATATGTACTCTACCATTCAAGCACTTAATGTTCTTAAATGCCACTTTGTTCAGGGGAAATAGTCTTTGTTAAACATGAAATTCACTGGGAACAAAATTTGTTTCAATTTGATTTACTATATATTTTTTATATATATATAAAAATAATGTATTTCTTTTTTCCAGCTGATTACATCAGCTAAATCTCTCTCTAAACCACCATGCAGCTAAAGCAAATACTTTATACGGTTGATAACTTATTGACGATATTGTGTATCACCAACTGCTGGCTTGTATCTGAAGTTCAGAGCCACGTCCTGGGGCTTGAATGATGCACAGTGAAAGGGTCATGGGGAAAAGAAAAAAGCTTATATCCCAGTACTATCAGCCTATGTGCTGTGATCACTACAAATAAATGGGTTAGCCAATTTTAGTTGAAGTAGCAACATATCAAATTAAGTGATAGGACACTGAAGCCCTAAGTTTTCCATGGCAGAGAGAAACAAACATCCTCAGAGACCAAGACAGACTTAGACAAACATTCCTCTAGGGCACTTGACGGTAGTTAAAGCTCATTTAAACTTGAATCACTGGCTGTCTCCCTGCTATAAAAAAGGCATGATTTTCAGCAGCAATGAAAATGACCATCACCAAGAGAAAGACATTTAAAATCCATATAGGGTTCCAGTTTCCTATACCTTGAGCTTTATTTCTTTTTGCAATGTTGAAAGCCACACCAAACACCTAGCCTGTTGTTTTATTCAGAAGGATTCTTCTTCCAAAGACAGAATTGGTTTCTGTTTCATAACCCTCCACATTGGTATTTTATTGCCATGAATTATTTGGGATTAGTAATGAACTGTGTATCACAGTGTGCAGAGTCTTTTGCAGGGGATGTCTGCTCTGCACTGTTATTTGATTCTCAACAGCATTGTTCTCACTTTATTGAAAAATATTAATTGTAGCTTCTAATTTATACAGAGTCCCAAGTAATCTACTGAGTATTCTCCCCATTTTATGGTAGCTGGATTTATATTTGCTGTAAAATTTTGGACAGGACTTTATTTTTTATTTTAATTTTATTTTAATTAGATTTATTTAATTTAATTTTTTAAAATTATGAATTTTTTGTAATTTGGACAGGACAGTAAAAGTGCAGGACTCACAGCTCTACTGAAGTTAATGTGTATTGTTCTGATGTCCTCCTAGAAGCTTCAGGTATCAAGTGATACATACAATTTTTAGTTTCTCTCTTCTTTCATTGCCATATCCTGCAATCTCACTCAGTTCTCCCCTCATCTTCCGCCGCAATAAATTTGCTCATTCACATAAATGACTGTTTTGCTTGAGCACAACTTCAGTGTTTGGCCCTTAGCTTCTACAAGAGCAGTGGCGATGCCCAGAGCAGATGCAATGCTCAGGTGTTTCCTTAGCTTATTTGAAGCATCAGTACAGAAAGAATTTGACTGCGTGACTCATGACTAAAGTTGTGTTTAAGGAAGGAAGGACAGAGGGAAGTCTGTCCAGCACAATTGAGCAGAAAATCTTCAGAATCATCATCGTAACCATCCTGCAAACTTACATTTCTCACTAATCCCATCTGGCCTGATCCAAAGGCCATTGGATTTTGGATTTGGACCAATGTGCAGATGCCTTTGTCTGTCCAAATCCCATGTAGAATAAAGTGTTGGCTCTTTTTATTGGCAAAGGATTTAGCAATAGGAAGAAGTTCAGTCCAAACCCTTTCTCCACATGTGGCTGTTCCAAGAGCTCCTAATTCACAAGGTCTCAACCTTGACCCTATCTCCTCCCACTTCTGCTGCAGGATCATCCGGTTTTCCTTCAGCATGACTCTAATAAGTAACTCACGTAAGCCACTGAGTAGATGAAGCAAGATGTTAAAAAAGAGGATCTCCTCTCTGCTTTGATAGCCAGTTATTAACTAATTGGCGTGGCAGTACTGGGAAGGTTGTAGGTGGTTCTGTAACCCATCATGCAAAAATGTGAAGAGCAGATAATTTTTATTTCATTATGTTCTTGTTCTGCACAGTCTTCAATATTGTCAGAGTGCTGTATGAACTTTAACCAATTAATGAAACATGAACTGCTTATTAGGTGACACAAAAGGTCTCTCCCCCATGATCTGTGAATAACAAATCAAAATCAATGTGCTGCTGGTAAATGCATATGCATGAAATCTTTTAAGACATCATGGCTAAAATCACTAATAATAAACCTCACAGCATTCCTGAGAAAGCAAAACAGGAAGGGAAAAGAAGCCAGCAAAAATAAAACATGCTTCTGCAAAACACTGCCTAGGTAAGTTAGCATCAGCTAAATGATCAATAGGTCACCATTATATATGATATTTACATCTGATCTGCATTACTGCATTGCTGTGCTGAAATGTCCAACAAGGTGGCTCGTATCAGCTAGCTCTTCCTTCATAAAATCTGCCTTCATATAAAAATCACCTTGATTTATGAGTTTGCATTCAATGCTGTACATTTGAATGTAACACTGCCAAACTTTCTACTGTGTTCACCTGCTGGTTGGAGAGAAGAGATATTTCAAGATGAAAACAAACTAAAGATGGTTGCAGAAGGCTTATTATTATAAAAGAATGGAAAATAATAGACTTGTGCATATGCTCAGCCTTCTGCTACCATCATGTCACTGTGTATTACCATTTTCTGTTACTGAAAATTAGTCTATACACCATGTATTTCCTTAATCATGGATTTATTAACTCTTTCACACACACACACACAAACCTACAATGATTCTTTTGCTTTCATTACCTAAAAAATGTTAGGGGCAGTTTTCTTGGTATCTGCTGAATAGAAACTTACTTGGGTTTAGAATCTGGAATTTCAGGTGTTTTCACTTTCTTTCATACCAACACATTTTAAATTCAGATGGGCCCATATCCAAGCTCAGTCCAACCCTTATTTTCCAGAAGGTGAACTTTAGCTCCTTTATCATTTGAATGTTGATTGTGTAGCATCACAATAAAACCATACATGCTCCTTGAAGGCATGAAAAACTTTCTTCTGACCCTTAGAAAAATCTGCCAGTTTTTCCTAAATATAAAGCTGGCTAATAACAAGTTCTGTAAGTAATTACACAGCACAGAGCACTTCCTCTTACTGCGCTAATGATATATGCTTCAAGAGAACCCTGAAGAGTGGCAAACTTATAATATTAAATGTGACATTTTCAGGGAAGAGTTTAAGAAAGGAGGGCCAATAGAGAAGATGAACATAAGGAAATATTCAATAGGAATAGAGAAACGGGGTTTCACTTGATAAACACATTTTACCCTTTGTGTCAATCTCTCCCTCATTTACCACTCTGAAAGTGTATGACTTCGAGTTCTTCTCAGCAAGTAGCCCCTTGCTCCTAAACATTTAGTGTTGGTCTGTCCAATGACTGCAGATTTATGCACTTGAACTCTTTCACTTCCTAACATTCTATAAATAACCCCCATCTGGTCTCTCTCTCCTTGTGTCCAAGGCTCTTCTCCCCCAGCCTAACTCATACAGTCCCAGTGAGCTAATGCCTTCCTTTATATAAACTAGACTTTTCAAAACTTGATCTAATGCCTAGGTTCTTTATGTCCCTCAAAAGAAGACTCTAACAGCTGCTCACCGTTACTACACACTAGATCAAGTATTCAGAAGTGGATCTATCAAAGAGGTCAACTCTTTCCTGATACTACATTAACTAATCTGCTGCTATTTTAAACTTTGCTTAGCTTTGTTATTACTTCTACTCCACTGCACCACTCATCATAGACATATTGCATTTCATAATCCATTTACCCAATTGATCAAGATGATTGTTCTGCAAACAAGTCCATCCTTGTACATTTTAACCATTCTGCCTATTTTAGCATCACAGAATCATAGAATCTTTGGGTGGGAAGGGACTGTTAAAGGCCATCTAGTCCAAACACCCTGCAGTGAGCAGGGACATCTTCAACTAGAGCAGGTTGCTCAGAGCCCCGTCCAAGCTGACCTGGGATGTTTCCAGGGATGGGGCGTCTACCACCTCTCTGGGCAACCTGGGCCAGGGTTTCACCACCCTTACTGGAAAAATTTCTTCCTTAGATCAAGGTGAAATCTCTCCTCTTTTAGTTTAAAACCATTACCCCTTGTCCTGTTGCTACAGGCTCTGATAAAAAGTCTGTCCCCACCTTTCTTATAAACCCTCTTTAAATACTGGCAGGCTGCAATAAGGTCGCCCCGGAGCCTTCTCTTCCCCAGGCTGAACAATCCCAACTTTCTCAGCCCGTCCTCACAGCAGAGCTGTTCCAGCCCTCTGATCATTGTTGTGGCCTCCTCTGGACCCTCTCTAATGGGTCCATGTCTCTCCTGTGCTGAGGGCTCCAGAGCTGGACGCAGCACTGCAGGTGGGGTCTCACCAGAGAGGAGCAGAGGGGCAGAATCCCTTCCCTCAACCTGCTGGCCACGCTGCTTTGGGTACAGCCCAGGATACAGCTGGCCGCCTGGGCTGTGGAGTGCACATTGCTGGCTCATGTCCAGGTCTTCACCCACCAGGACCTCCAATGCTTCTCCATGGGGCTGCTCTCCATCCCTTCATCCCCCAGCCTGTGCTGATACCGAGGGTTGCCCCGACCATCTGATAACATATGGCAGCACAAAATAAAACATGAAGAAAACACTAACACCAACCCTGCAACTACCTGCTTTTGGCCACAAAAATAAATCTGTCTCTTTTCTTCATTGTTTGCTATGTAGGAAACAAGGGGATACTCTTGCCGATATCTTTATTCCTGCGAGTCTTTCTCATCTGGGTCTTCCTATTGATTTTGCCACTTACATAACTGAAAGGATTACTCTCATAGTTTGAAGCTTCCAGGATCAGGTCCCAGTTCTTTACCTGTCTTAATAATTTATTACCTAACCTGTATATGCAGAGTGTGTAGAATAATACATCCTGTGAAACTTTGTTAAAAGCCTCTGAAAATCCCAATATGTCTGTTGCTTCCCTCCTATCTAGATCAATATTTATTTAATTTAAAAAAGGAATCCAATTTGCTTGACATGATTTACTTTCCACAAATCCATGCTGACTCGCATTATGATGCTGCACCCTTATTAAACTGTATGCGACTGTGGCCTTATGCTGCTAGGAAGTGTATTTTTGAGACTGCGTTTATAGGCAGTGGAATCCTCTGAGGGCTGCAATGCCCAACACAAGGAATTCAGCACATGTTTATTGCCAAACTGGTCTGTTATTTTCTAGCTTAAACTGTTTTCCTTTAAAACACCAAAACAACATTGACTCTTTTCAGATTATTTGATGCAAGCTTTTAGTTCTGATATGTATTGACATTGCAAATCATGGCCATGTATCAGGAGTCGTCCTGTGCCCGGCATTATAAAATCCCTACGTAGAAACAGTCCCCAACACCCAGGGAGTTTAGACTATGGCAACAGTCCCACTGTTGATCTTATTGTTGGGTCTCAGTTAGAAACCAGGACAGAGGAGCAGAAACAGACAATCAAAATGTCAACAGCACATAGCTATACAAAGGAACAGGCAGCTGTAGGGTTTCCTTCTGTTTTGTGTTCATGTCCCAAATTATGCTCCACACTGTTCAAGTGACCTTAGGCAGGCTGTTCCTCCCGTGGTGACATGAAGCCCCTCCAGCGATCCCACTGCTCACTTCTCTGATCCCACGCTTCACCTGGAGACTGATGCTCAAATACAATGATGCTCTACTGTCTCAGCATATTGTCTCTTGCACCCTTAGTCCTATCTGCTCAGATAATGGGTGGTGTTCTCTTTAGCAAGCAGACATGCCAACACAGTATGCCACTTCGACACTTGTCCTCTAAGGCTTCATCTCCCAGTTCTGCTGCTGTCATTGAATTCTGCATGGCTGCCTGGGCTAAGTTCCGTCCAGTAGTGATAGAGGGGGCAGAAACCTCTCTGCTTTCTCATTCTCTACAATTTGGCAGTTCCCAAAGTATTTCCAGAATCTCATCCTACTCCTAAGCATTTTCCCAGCTACTTCTCTAATGAAGTTTCCATTTTTATTCTTCCTCCCCTCCGTTTCCTCTTACCACACACTAACAATGCACTGAACTGAGCTCTTACTGATTTCTTAGAGGACAATTTGTATACATACAACAGTCAGAATGGGCTGGAGTATCTCAGTATGTACTTGCCAGACTGGCATTCATCAGGACTGTGAAACAGAACAAAATCCCATTGCAGTAATGGGACTTTTTAACCCTTTTGACAGGACGTCTAAATGCCCCTTCAACCCCAAGTGTAATGCCAACAGCTGGGCACAGAAACACAAACCTACTCAATTCCAACCGTGACATAAATACAGAATTTGTTCAGGTAGTATCAAGCTGCTTGTGGTATTTCTCATCAAGTACCCTACCTTGAACTCCATAGGGGTGTACTTCTCATTCTTGGGAGTTGTGTTGCCCTTGTAATGGAGATGGTTGGGAGTGGTTGGGTGGATAACGGTCGACTCCTGGGACTGCCTCTGACAGCGCTGGCAGTACACGTAAATCACAAACGTTAAGAGGCTAGAGCCGAAGAAACAGGAGACCCCAGTGGCAATCAGATGGATGAGACTAAAACCTGCAAGAGAAATTACAAAAGATGCTATTTTTAAAGAACAGCCTTTTTCCCTCTCCTGACAAGACCACAGGTGCAAATCAGAGCTATGACATCTTGGGATCAACATTAATAAGCTGTTGAAGCCAGAGTCTTACGTTCTAACACAAACTGACATAATCTCCCTGCAAATTGGTCTCCCCAGTGCAGCTCTGCCTTGTGCAGTTTAACAGGTTCACGCATTGTTTTCTCAAAGCTCCCTTCCTTTCTCTCCTCTCTCCCCTCTATTGATATTGAAACTAAACATTGTGTTAAGCTGACAGCTAAAGAAATGAGCCATACAAACAATGCACATTAATGGATTCCAAAGCATGTGCATGTCATGGAAATAAGGGGATAAAAATTCTCAGTGCTTCTCTGAAGGGGAAAGAAGGGAGGGGAAAGCCCTTTTTGTCGGCTGCCCAAAAAGCCTATGGGACTCTGTGTGGGGTGGGGGAGATATACATTCCTCCCCCGTGTAATCCAAGTGTGCTCAGCATTCTTGCTTATTCATTGGGTGGCATTGCCTTGGCCATGTCTGCATTACCTCTGAGATGTATTTGTACCACTAACAGTGAAATAGGGGTCCTCAGGGGAATGGGAAAGATAAGGTGGACAAAGGAAAGGGGGGAACTGCTTGAAAAACACTTCTTTGTTGGCTTTCTCCACAAACTGCAAAGGTAGGAAGCTAGTTGCAGGCAGGTGCCAGCTGGGTAGCTACAGTGCAAACATTTCAAACTGAAAAGCTCTTGGACTATAAAAGCCTCCTACAGAGATCTCTCCACATGGGGTTGCAGCAGCACCCTCCAAGCACAGCTCTGACCTCTGGAAGGAGCTGTAGTTGTGCATCCCACGCACTGGGAGGTACCTAACTCGCAACTCCGGCTGGTGGGGCTAAGACAAAGTCAAACAGTACTCCTCATTCCTCCTGCACCTCAGAGAGTCTCAAACCCCATGGTAAAACCAACCACCAACAGATCTCCACTGACAACAGAACAAACAGTAGCGACTTTTACAGCCACCAAGTTAACGAAGCAACCAGAAGCAATCTTGGGTGGCAAAACTTCATGACCCTGTTGTCTTTTGCCATGTACAGGGGGGGAACTACAGACAAAGAACCAGTGATGATGACTCGAGTGCTACTGCCTTTCCTCTTTCTTCGCTCTCTCATCTTTCAAAGAGGATTAACAGGGGCCCTAGTGCCTGGGGGGGACCCCTGACTGCTTCCCCCAGGGCAGCTGTCCCAAGGGATGGCCACATCTGCTCGGTGGCGACTGCAGCAGCAAAATTCCCGTAATACTTAAAAAGCCAATTCATTTAGACAGACTGCTGTGTCGGCTTGACTGTGTGCAGAGAAATGGAAGGGACTACTCAGAGAGTGGCTTTAAATGAGGTTCATTCTTAGTCTGATCACGGTGTGCATTTTTTTGGTGCCATCTTACATTTTAACTGATATGCTTTTCAAATAGAGAATTCTGCCCATTAGTCTACTGCTCTCCTCTAATCTTTAGTTAAAAAATATCCTCCTGAGTTTAAAAAGAACAAAACCAATAGAGTTCTACAGCAAAGTAATGCACTTCAATCATAATTACAGTAAGGAACATCCAGATTTTATTAGACTGACGAGCTACATTTATTTTTTAAACCACACTATAAAATTCTATTGCAAGATTACCACTTTCTATTGTGTTTTGGATGATGGTCCAAAAAACCAGCAGAAAGATGATAATTTCCTACTAAACGTTACAAGACTTTTCCAACACGACATTTCCTTTCTAAAAACCTCTGCCCGCTTTACGTCACTCATGAGAGCTAAAATACAGAATATGCCACCGTGCTCAGTGAAGCCACATGACACCCTGTCACATTCTCCTCCTGTCCAGCTTTGTTTATATTGCGGTGAATGTTTCATTTCACTGCTACATTTACCAATTCACTACAGTAGGAAATTCTTTCTAAAACATAAAGCTCTCTTACATTTCCCTCTCACCTTTGAAAGACCCATCTGATTTTTCAGGTGACCTTTAGCCATACCTTAGGGAAAAAACAAACTATTTTGTTGGCAGCATGTGAGTCCCCAGGGGGAAAGCTTTCAGGTTCATCACTTTGAAAATATAGATTTTCTGAGATGCATCAACAAAATTTCTATTGATTGGCTTCTTTGCCAAATGTTGTAGAACGCTAAGTAATAAATAATATTAGCTATGGTAAAATGTAGATTGCAACGGCAGATACAATGGTGGTGGTAAAAGAAGGAAATGCGGATACAGTGCACAACAGCAGAGTGCAAGCCATAGGAAGGAGTCCTGGAACTGAAGCAGATACGTTGCACCCTCTGAGGGAGCAGAAGTGACGCAGAAAGCCAACTGTTACATTGCAGGTGCTGAAATTCCATTGATTGCCCCACAGTCACAAACTGAGAGGCCACATTTCCATGCCACAGGTAGCATGCCTTTTTTGTCATGATCCCCACAGGGAGAAGAGATTTTGGCAGCCTGCAGATCATCTAGATTTCAGGAAAGCAGGGATGTGACACAAGCAGGAATTGACACGGTTGTTAGTGTGAAACTAACATTTTAAAATGTCAAAGGAACCTGCCATTTTTTTCAGTATGCATTTTTATAATAGGGGCTCCTAGGGCAGTGGAAAAGTGACACTAATGACTGGATCTTTCCAAGTTACATGCAGAAAGGAGACACAACTTCTGTGAGAGGTGAGGACTTGAATGAAAGTAAGCGCTTGGAGGACAAGTATAAACTCTAATCTTGTCCTATATCAGCAAAGGATGTGTCTAAGAGACCCTGTTCACTGAAATCTTTATAGGTTATTTAAAAACACCTGCCTCCAAACAGCTGGAAGCTTACAGTGGTGGAATGAGGAATATGTCTTCCTTTCTCCTGAACCACTTACCCTGTGGGTAGAGACAAGCAATGTAGTAATTAATGACCCTCAGTGGCCAGCCCAAACCCCGAAATAAATAAAAGTCTTGGAACTGACAAGTGGACATGCGATACATTCCTCCTGTCTGACTCAGACAGCAAGACTCCAGTGGAATTAAGGCTATCAGTGGGATATGAGCTGTATAGATTAATGGTTTGGTTGATACTGCACAGGGAGAAAAGAAGCCAGGTTAAGATAAAAATAAGATATATAGTTAGTGGTACCCTACCTCCACAGTTCGTGCTCTCATCAATGCTGGAGGCTGGCAGGATCACTAAACAAAGAGAAGAACATTGGAGAAAGTTGTCATTTTGCCATCACTTCACTTCTTTAAATAATTAAACCCCCTGTGCTCCAGACACGAGAAGCTGCTCTCATGTTCTGCAGCAAGCTGAGAGTCTTTCTAAATTGAATTATAAGCTCAAGGGTGTGAAACACATGCAACAAAACCTCTCCAAAGACCTGACAATTCCAGTACCGTTACCTGATCACTGTTTAGCTTCTTCGATTTAGGGGAAAGAAGATAGCTGAGAAAACCATGAAAAAGAGGAGTACCGTTGCCTAGAGATCTCAGATTTTAAAGTCAGGGCACTGTAATCCAGAAAAGAACATGTGGAAAGGTGTTATTCAGTCTAGACCCATACCAAATATTTGCCTGAATGATTCAATTTCCACAAAACACAAGGTGGAAGTTGTTGATGACCATCTGTCCATCAACGGTGTCACTCTGTTAGACCCTTAGTTAATCTCCCCACTTCACACACCATTTTTCTCCATCTCCTTCACCTTACTTTGCTCCTTTGGGATGCTTCTTTGGATTTATTTTTTAAACCACACTATAAAATTCTATTGCAAGATTACCACTTTCTATTGTGTTTTGGATGATGGTCCAAAAAACCAGCAGAAAGATGATAATTTCCTACTAAACGTTACAAGACTTTTCCAACACGACATTTCCTTTCTAAAAACCTCTGCCCGCTTTACGTCACTCATGAGAGCTAAAATACAGAATATGCCACCGTGCTCAGTGAAGCCACATGACACCCTGTCACATTCTCCTCCTGTCCAGCTTTGTTTATATTGCGGTGAACTCAAGGACCTTCTGTTGCCCATATCCATTTGAGAACAGAGATAATTTTTATAACCCAGCCTGAGATGAACTATGCAATATTAAAAGCTTCAATCCAGGTGAAGAAATGCTAGTTATTTATTACAGATCTAGGCAATTCTGTTTTTTAAAAAAAGCCAACCTGCCTTTAAAGGAATGCCAGTTACCCTGTGCCTGCCACAGGGGAGTTTATAACATGTTTGTTTGCTTGTTTTTCTAGAAGCATCCAAAGTCAATTTATAGTAGATAAAATCTCAGCCTAGCTTGACAGTCAGGGCACAAGCTCCTGTCCTGAATTGTCCCACTCTCTCTCTCTTCCATGACACTGTACATACCAGGAATTTCATTATACAGGCAATCTTGGTACTGTGTGCTGTTTCCGACGCACTGAGAAGAGTCTGGGCTGTGTACCTCGCAATAACGGCTGCGGTATTGGATGCCCTCTTCATTACACAGGCTCCACTCTGACCACTCTGACCAGCCACCTGAAATCCAAGATCAGGAAAACACAGACAACGTCACCAAGAAGGAAAAGGATCCCTTGTAGATACCAAACTTCTCCCATGCCAAAGGATGTCTAGATCCTGGCCTGGGCCCCTCTTGCACATCTAATCCAGGGGCCTTTAAGTGGATTTAATTTTCTGAATACAAATAATGATGCAAGCATCATACCCTACTTGTCAGGTTGTAGTTTTCTTAATATGGATTGAGTGAATGCTTGGTGGAGCACTGTGCAACACAGACTTGTCTTAAAAGCTCCTGTATCAGCTCTTAGGTTAAAGATGTACAAGGAGCTGGATGGGGCAATGTTGCACCAGGACCTCCAAGTTTTAAGGTGGCCTCCAAGGGATACCCCAAGCAACCAGCACAAGTTACAGCAGTTAGGGTTTTGCTGACGTTCCTAAGTGCACGAGTCAGCCTGCACTGGATCAGAAATACACAAAGGCAGTTCAAAACCAGTACGGATCTAAACCCTTGTCCGTTGAGTTGTAGCACATGCTCATCTGCCTGTCTGTGCAAGAAAAAGGAAGGATTGTCCCTTCAGCAACTGCACAGATTGATGCTTCATGGCTCCTTTTGTTTGTCTTGAAAGCTTCCACATTGAAGAACCAAGCTCCTGCTTTTTCAATTACTTTAAATGGATCAGCTGCTAAAAACATTTTGCCTGCCCAGCACCAGAATGCCAGAGCATGGGCTAGTGAACCAGTAAAGAGAAAGGTGATGCATTGCAGTTGAAAGGATGTCTCCTTTTTCCCTGGCTCAACGGAATTTCCTGAATGGACAGAAAAGCTTCTAACTGATGGTGTTTGTGATTTATTTTTTAAACATTTTGCAGATGTGCCTTGCTCCCACCACCACCTGAGCGAGGTGGAGCAGGGACAAGAACTGGCTACCTTCACATGGGTGTGTGTTGCAAAGGGCCTCCTCAGTGTGCAGACCAATGCAAATATCCTCTCCACTAGACGGAGCTGGATTGGTGCAAGTCCGCGTGCGCTGATAGTGTCCTCCTCCACAGGTTGCTGAGCAGTGAGACCAAGGAGTCCAGCAAGACCACGAGCCTTTCACTGAAGGACATTAAAAAGCAAGGAGAGAGAGGTAGATACTGTTGGTTACTCCTCTCACTGTGACAAAGCTGGAAAGCCCCAGTATCTCACCTTCCAGATCCAGCCTGCCCAGACTAGCTAGCAGTTTCTTGCACCCCAGGACAGTTTGGCTTAACAACAAGAACTTCATATCAAAAGAGGGTACAAGTGTTCTGCACTCCGCAGATGCAGAATGAAGTCTACGCAAAAAAAGACTGCATCATGAAGTGCCAAAATAGAAACTATTCTTTAGGGTAGTCACTGAAAT
>NW_010513643.1:31183-41131 GCF_000687285.1 Phaethon lepturus
TGTCTGTTTGGCACTGAAATTATTCTATTCTATTCTATTCGATTCTATTCTGTTCTATTCTAGTTTATTCTATTCTATTCTATTCTATTCTATTCTATTCTATTCTATTCCTTTTTTATGAAACAGCATTTTCATTATTATTATATTATCTCCTGATGCTTCATCTGTAGCAACAGCAGATTTACTTGGGAAAAAAGTGCTGTACAACCTAAGTGGAGCTTATATGACACCTTTCTGTGGGGCCCCTGAGTCCTCTAGTTCCAACCTTCAGGAAACAGAAACTCAGAGGCTTTATCTGAGCACAGCCTCATAACAGGTTAATAGTAAAACTAGGGAGTGACTTAAGTTCCCTGATTCCCACCCCGCCTTGTCAGGCTACTAGACTGCCTGATTTGCAGGTCCACATGCCATTATTTCAGAAGATAATAACCTGATGACTTAGTGCAAGATAAACCCAGGAGTTGTGTATACACATTGAGTGAGGCAGGGAAGGAGTGAGACACAGAGAAATAGTAATCATGCACTCAGAACAGATTGTAAAACATCATAGTGTCCAAGGGCAGAAAACAGCACAGAAGAAGGGCACAGACATTAGTGAAAAGCCACTGAGAGCTTCCAAAATAGTACTAATAGCTGCCTTTATAGACCTGGAGTTATTTTTTTTTTATAGGCCATAGAGTGCAATATTTGACACTCCTGCTATGCTCTTACTGCACATTCTGATCATATTTTCCTATCTGCATTGGAATTTTATCTTTGTATTGAATTTTAGAATCATCATAATACTATTATGATATAGCATTTTCAAGTGTAGGTCACAAACGATATTGCCAAAGGTAGATAATTGCTAGAACTGCAGAGAGGCAGGTAATTTGTGTAAGATCACTTAAATTTAGTTTAGATAGTTATTACAGAGCAAAGAGAAAGATAAGTGAGAGAGAATACAGTAGTCAGTGGTCTATTATTACTATTCTGGACCAGGAGTGCAACATAAACATGAGGACAAACTCGAAAACCAGGAAACCAGGCAAGAATACTCCCCGCTGGCTGTGCAGGAAATGGTAACTGATGTCAAGAGTAGATGCCCATCGCAAGAACAATACGTAAGCAGGAGAGGGGGAAGAAACAAGTGTTCACAAGAAGAACCACCACATCAAGCATCTCTACACAATATTAAGCCACATTTATTAAGCCTGTCTCCTCATTAAGGTGCAGATGCATTGTGATGCCCTCCACTGGATGAAGCACCAAACCTTCTTGAAGTAAAAAATTGCTAGACAAGCCACAATACTACTTCCTCTAGAGGATTTGGCTGTGTTACCCTTCAGCCTAGGTGAAACATAAGTCATAGCACTAAAGATCACATACAAGGGTCATTACAATAGTCTTAAAAAAAGTTAAGGAAAAATCCCCCAAATTAAAAAAAAAAAAGCAGCTTGGAAATACTGATTTTTTTTGTGGTTTTACCATTAAGATGGGGAAGAATACCTCTGAATTTCATGCAGGAAGATGGTCATGGTTACCTGGGCAGGGGTGTGGATTGCAGTCTTGGTACTCCATCGCTGACCCCACACAGGGCAAGCCGCCATTTTTAGGTTCAGGGTTTGTGCATGTTCTCTTCCTGATCCTAAAGCCCAACTCACAGTCCCTGGAACAGGAAGACCAGGCCCCCCAAAAGGACCAGCCCCCATTGATAATCCGTGCGGAGGTCTTACCAGTCTTGAGGAGGTCATCAACAAGAGCTTCAAGGAAAACAAACAAGACACCACATGATCGCAAATTAATCAGTTGTTGGGCTTTTAGAAAAGACTTCCACTCATGAATAAAATCAGGACTTATGTGCCCTGGGGAAGAGTTTCTGTTGAAAGCCCTTAGCAGGAGATTTGTCCCACAGGGTTACAGCTAAGCTAGATGCAAAATGAAAGCTCTACACACACCAACTGAGTCTACTGATAACCTTGATAAATGACCTTTCTGGGAAGCAAACTGCGGCAGCTGAGGCTGTGCCCCTCACACTGCCTTGCATCACAGCAGTAGTGAAGGGAATGACCCCAGAGGCAGTGCACAAGGGGACCTCTAGAGACAAAGAATAGTAAAGACACGCTGTCCTGTAGAATGGCTCTTCTCTTCCTCTCTACACCCTCGTTACTTGCCAGTTCTCTTTGGGGCAGACTGGCAGTAGCAAGAACAAATCTATAAACTGCCATAAGCACAGAGCTCACAGCTGTGAGGCACAGGGCTCTCTCCATCCCAGCCATTCTGCAGTGACATTAGTTGTACATGTCAAGACTTATGCAGACAAAATCAGGTTCTTGCTGTTCTGAGAGGATTCCCCCTTTCACCACCAAATATAGGCTTGCCCTATGGTCCCCCAGAGCTGGCAAGACGTACAGTCAGTATCACACACTGCTGAGCCATCATTGGGGCAGAATCGACTCTCTGTCTTCTTCCTCCCAAACTGCAGCTCATGGGGATCGGACAGCTGGGCACGGCATGTGTAGCGGAAGCGCTGCTCCTGGCGGGCACCATTCTGGGTGATGTTGACAGGCATCCAAGGGGTCCAGGGTGTGTTTCGGCGCACCTCTGGGCAGCTCTCTGGGTTGCAGGTCTTATATTCCTGTCAAGAAGGAAACCCACTCTGTCCTTACTTATTAAACAGCAGCAGTCTAACTGACAGAGATTTATTTACACCCCAAAAAATAAGAGGGTACCCTCTGCATCTAAAAGAACCTCCATCCACCTTATCTGACCTCACAGACACAAGCCAGTGCTGGGTACAGCACAAAATAGGTTGACTATGGAGGCAGTGGTACTGCATCGCTTTAGGTGGACCTCAACGGTGAGCTATGTTTGCTATTTTTATGTCTTCCTCAGGTCTGTGTTTCTTTGCTGACTCAAAGTCCTGTGGGGCTTCAAAAGCTTGGTATATTACAGGCAGGAGAATAATTCAGGCAATAGATAATAATAACAACAGCAAACATGTTATCTGCTGTGACCCTGAGATGCTGCTCTCAGGTCAGCCTAGAGGAGCCCCATGAGGACAAAATGTCAGTAAGGTTTATTCCTTGAAAATTTTATTGTTTTATTTTTAAGATGGTTTTAGATTATCTCTTTTTACAGCTATTTTTGTTTGGCTGGCTTTTTGAACTCTCTAGTAAGGGCTATGAACCATTTGCCATCCTTGGTGTAGAGCATCCATTGAGTATAGACAACATTCTGGTTGGATGGGGATGGGGTGATTCGGGGTCTTCACAATTCTCGTCGCTAGTGGGAGGAATTCCAGTGACAAACATTGTGTTCTTGTTTAAAAATAAATAAATAAACATTTTTTTTCTGGCAGAGGGAAAGAAATGTAATGCTTCAGGACTTTACGATTCTAGAGTAAATGCCAAACAGCTTGTGAACAGATGGGAGGTTCCAGATCAAATCTGCTTACACTGAAAGAAAACTCTCCATAAAACTAATTAAAAGAGCCGCATGAAACAACCGCCAGAGTAGAAAAGGGAAAATAAAGAGAGAAAATGGGAGGCCATTGCCTCACTGATGGGTTAACTAGGTGTTTGACCTGTTGTTTACTCAAGTATGACAGTGAGACTCATATCTGATGCATGCAGGGCCTCCTTGACTCAGCAGGATCATCCTTGGGAATGGGACAGAAGAAAAAAAATGTATAGTGCTTTCAGGTAAAAGGACTTGATATCTAAGCCTACAGAGGCCTAAAGTAAGTCCACGGTACACCAGTCTGTCCTCACCTGTGCACACGTGCACACACACACACTGACACACACACCCCAACTTCATTGATTTTGGGAATCTACCACCTCTCCGCTTCCCTGTTCATTTCAGCATCCTCTCCAGCAAAAGCTGAGGATAGCATTTTCTTTTAGCTTGAGAAATAAAACCAAGACGGAGAGAGAAGTTAAAGACCAAGTCCCCAGATGCTAGATGTCAATAGGTGCCCCTTATGCAATGTCAATGAACAATACATACCACAGCACAGCCTGGACATGTATTTCCATTTTCACAGGACCTTTGCCTTGAATGAATCCCTCCACCACAATTCACACTACATTTATTCCAAGGACCCCATGAAGACCAAAAAATTGGTAATGGACATGGACTGTTCTCATTACAGAATCTGAAAGAAGAAAGCACATTGATCAAAAATTATGCATGTCAGCACATCCCAGGGACAAAATGGTGATGGACACAAGACTGCACACTACATTTGGGTGCAATTCACGCAGGCACAGAAAGCCAGCAGAAGACTGACACAACAGTCAGATTAGCAATATTCCTCTTGACAGCAGAGAAACTGTACCCTTTGTACAGAACAGAGAGTGGTTAACCAGGCTGAGCTAACTGAGATATTTGGAGTAAACCGTCAAGATCAGATCTTTGAAAGTGCTCTAATCTCAAAACTTTCGTGCACTGAATTCACAAAAGAGCTCATAAGCTGAAGCCCATGTGTCATAAAGAGAGAGAGTGGATGGTAAATATTTTCAATGGGATGACTAATGGGAGATCAACACAACAGTGGTCTGTTACTAATGGCAAGTGCTAAACACTTGACAATCTTCTCCTCCTGGCCCTTACTGGTCAGAGGCTTCCTGGCCAGAGAACTGGCCCCTACTGCTGCCTGGACCCTAAGAAAATAAAGTTTGCAACTGGAGCTGAACTAGATGCTATATGCATCTAAAAGTGCTCCCTAAATTAATGTTATTTCATGTTCCCTTTTCAAAAGGTAACTTTAATTTTGTTCAGCTTTTTAATCAATATTGTTCTCAAATTGAATCACACAGGACTGCAATTGACTCAGATGTAGTATTAAAACCCAAAAAGGACCATTCTCAATGGTCACAAATCAAACCAAACATGAAAATGTCCTGAATCGGGGAAGTTAAATGAATTGCCCTTTGTATTCTGAGAAATGCAGAGAGATCTATCTTAAGTGACCACTCAAGGGACAAGCAACAGCCTACTGCCAAGTAGAAGTGGCCTTTAATGAAATGTCAAATCTGGAAACCAAATTGGGATGCCTTGAAGCATGTGTTTAATGAGGGGTTTGCCTTGAAGAAGCATAATAGTGCAGATGGCTCTGTAGGTTCAAAAACTATTGTTTTTTAATGACTTTGCATTAAATTTGTTTAGTTTAGAGGGGAAAAAAAAGATGTTTTGCTGATGCCAAGCCCTGCAAAAACTCAACTTTGAATTTGTGAGTTAAGCTATATTTTGTCTTGAACTTCTTTTGGTGCATCAGCATAATTAAGAGAGATTTAGGAATGGTGCAATTGGCAATGGAAACTGTACACATTCAACTGCCTCCTCGGGGATGGATCAGACCAGTGCAACTGTATCTATAAACTCTACACTGCTAACAGCAGGCACAGCTTCTCCTTTCGTTGAGGAGGTCAGCCCTCTGTTTGGGAGATGGGAATATTTGTGAAGGTCTGAAAGGTCCTGCTCAAGAAGTGAGGCAGGTCTGAAGTCTCTGAGGTCTCTCTTGAGAAGAGAGGCAGCTCTGAGTCTCACAGGCTCATTAAAGAGAGTGGCCATGCATGTGAGCAACCTCATCTCTCTCAGGCTCTGGAATTCCTTCCACTTTGTGCATTCAGCCAAAAAGCCTTAATCTGCATTCATGTAAGAGCCACCACTTCCAGCTGCCAAAATTATAACCACAGAAGTGAACACATGGCGTTGAGGACATCTCTTACCTTTCTTCCCTGCTCTGTCCAACACAGACCCTGCCCCCGTACCGGGGAGCAGGGTTGCTGCAGGATCGCTGGCGGACCTGAAAGCCAATCCCGCAGGAGGTGCTACATGGGGCCCAGGAAGACCAGGGTGTCCAAGCACCATTTCTAACAAAAAAGGTAAGAGAGAACAGAGTATGGGGGTGACCTAATGGTCTCCCCATGTCATGCCATACTTAACAACAAAACACATAAGGCACTGATGAGAGAATCATTCAACTCATTGGAGAAGAGATGATTCATTTGAACCAGACTTTACATCAGCAGAGATCTAGAAAAGGGAGTTTCAAACATGCTTAGCATTGGCCTAACTTTCCTCCCATTGAAGTCTCTAAGAGTTGGAAAGGAGGAGAATTAAGCCAATGCTGAATGATTTTGAAAATGCCTCCTAGGATTTGCTGAGCCACAGTGTGGTTGCTGTAACTCTCACTGACTATTCCCCCATTATCTCTCCCATGTCTCATAACCCTCCTTTTCTGAGCCAATGGCTGATCCCAAAGTTGTATCTCCTGGACTCTTCTGCACATAGAGTGCAGGTTTTGAGGCTTATGAATGCCAGTTGTGCCAAAGGATGTAAAAAAACCTACCCTCTGCTAATTCAGCAGGTACTGATGCTTTAAATCTCTTGCAGCAATACTACTGCCAGCTCCCATGGTTTTATCACAAACCTTGTAATATTTGGTGTTTTCCTAGAGCCTTCAGCATTGAATCCTATTAAATGGAAATCTCACATTTCATTAAAAATAACAATAATTACTTCTAGCTTTCATGGTCGTCTGCAGACATCACTGTAGTGTGACCTTAAATCTGTAGAAACCAGAAGGGAATTAAGAGCTCAGAGGCAGGATTGAGTTTCATGGTTTAATGAGTGATCCCATCTCTGCTGAGCAGTGGTAACTTAGCCTCAAGCAAACGTGATGTAAAGCCCCTTAGTTCACACCTCAGCAACAGAGATGTTGGCGACTGCTCTGTGCCTCGCTCCTGCGACAGGCTGAGCACGTGCAGGCGGCCAGCTCCTGCGACGCTGCTGCCATGTGGTAACTCAATTGCGTGCTTACCCGGAACCCAACGCTTCATCTTTAAAATCTTGCATTTATTAAAGCTCACCTTCCCCTGATTTGGCAGCACTACTGAACCTGGGAGCAGGAGAGGAGAAACTGTATCTCATCTCTTCCGTGCTGCAGGTTTCATTTCATATGGAGCCAGTGGCAATGTTCTGTCTTACAGAACTGCCTAATCTTGACACTCCACTGCCTTAAGCCAAAAAAATTTCATTTTGGGGGGGATTTCTATAAAGAAAAACCTTTCTAAAAAGTCTAGTCAAAAAACAACTCAGGTGCTCTCTGGTTCTTGAAAGCTAAGCTCAAAAACAGATGTTAATTTTCAAAGCATTTACTGAACTAATAACACTGCTGGCAAGAAGTATTTTCTGGCATAGCACCAATAAGGGCAGAGGATGAAAGTTAAAACCCACATTGCCCTTCACAGTTTTTGTATTTGTTATCAACTCTTGCCTGTTCTTGGCAGCTTTATTTCAGAACCCTGTTAGATATTTCTCCCCTCCTCCTCTTGTTCTCTCATCCCTCTCCCTCCCTTCCCTTCTCCCACCCCAAACAAGGTCAAAGAACAAGAAACTAACTTATATAAAAATCCTACTATTCCATCTTATTCTGCCATGTTTGAATCCACCTACTACCTCCCCACTCCTTAACCCAAAAGTGAGACTATATGTTAAATCACAAAAAGAAAAAAACGAATGGAAGGTTGCTGTTACTTCAGCAAAAAGGGAAAGTAATTTTGATTAAAAATTCCTGAAAAAAACAACAATTCTTGGCACCTATTTGTGTTTCAGGATCTTTAACATAAATAAAGACACTTTCCATCTTCAGATCTCCAGCTTTCTAACAGAACTCATCTTTAAGCATCCTGCTCCCTCTTTGCAAAAAGAAATCTCAATGCCATATGAAGTCAATTAAAGGAAATTTGAGGGCTGAGGCGGATGTAGGATGACCAGATGTCTCTATTTCTCAAACCATGCTGTTTTCCTATGTCTTAAGATTGAATAATCTATTTTTCATCCCCTTCTTAGATGCTGTTCCTGCCTCTTTTGCCATCAGAGCAGTGCTGAGAAACCCATCCCACCGGCACGCTTTCCATTTGCCACTGACATAAAAGCCTGCCTGGGGAAGGCTCTGCTCAGCCCATGGTGGCAGCACAAGGGGAGAAATGACTGCACGCCTTTTGGGCAGCACAGCCTACAACTGGAAGGAGAGATGCCAATTCAAACATGAGTATTGCTGAATTTTTGGTGCCAAGACCAGCACTGATCTCTAGGGAGGAGTCAAGAGACAGCTGTCCTTAATGACATGAACGTTTATGAAGAAGATAAAGTAGATTAAAAACTGTATTGACCCAACATTTACCAAAATATTGGCTGGTCCCACCCTGGTTAAGTAGTGCTTACACTATTGCATCATGTTTCCTTGAGTCATGACATGAGGTAGTCTGAGGGTAGTGGGGTAACATGGACACAGACACTGTGGCTATGTTTGGGCACCTGACCGGAGAGACATTTAGCTTCCATAGCGCTCAAACATGAGCTTTGGGCTTCCCTGGAAAGGCAGTGCTTTGACACAAGCTGAGCTACCTGCGTTGTTTAAGCGCCGTCCCCGGCAGGCATGCCTCCTAAGCGCTGCTTGCTGCCAGATGATGATCTGCTGCTTTCACCTAGCCAGCGTGCTGCAGACAGTTCACAGACTCACAGGACAAGGCAAGCAAGCCTTGCTCAGAGTTAGGCCCTGTCTTTTACAAGTGTTGCTCTGAAGGAGCTCTGCTTGCTTTTGGCAATGCAACCTCAGAATATAAACTCCAAAAAATTATGAGCTTACTGGATTTTTTTAGCTTACAGCTGTTCAGTTGGCTAACTACCTCTGCCTTACTCCCCTCCTCCTGATGGGTCACTGTACAGTTGAGGGAAACCGAGGCACAGTGTAGGGGAAGTTAATGTGTACACTAATTGGGGTGCTTATCTTCCAAGAGCCCTGGCTTGAAGGCCCTCTCTCAGAGCTCTTGGGCTCCTTATTTTTTCACTGACTTCAAGCTGGACCTCACATACCTCCGTGTGGCTGGGATACACCACCATGGTCACAGAAACACAAGGAAGGAGCTAAGCTGTGGACAGACAACTTTTGTTCCCTTCCTACAAATCACAAAGATGCTGAGGTACCTTGAGCAATTTGCGACCTCGATCCTGGCCCCTTCGCAGCCGCGACCCCCACAGCGAGGACGAGGGCTGTCACATGAACGCGACCTACACATACAGGAGCCTGTGCTGTCCCCATCTGAATGCTCACACAGTTGCCATGGGGACCAAGGCCCCAACCTTCCATTTGTTGTCAGGTTTTTCACCTAATTTTAAAAGAGAAAAGGTCATTAATACCAAGTTTACATTTCTGGAGACAGCCCCACAATAGAAATGCCAAACAAAGCTGCCGGCAGGATTAGGATGCAGCTTAGATGGGAGCTGTCTGTGCTTGTAAGCAGGATTCAAAACAGAGGGTTGTTTTCAGACAATGCCACATCAATATTTACCCTCCAAATTCCGCCCCGCATACCTAACGTGTGCACACAGGCAGCCGAGTCGACCCAGCCAGCACCACACCGGGCACAAGCATCCATCTGCCACACCACAAAACCACCGCGCTCCCTCGTCCCACACTGCACAGCTTCAGCCTTTCAAGCAACACAACAACAGCCGGTGCGGACTGTCCCCACGCCATTATGCTCCTGCCTCTGCAGCGCTTGGGACTGACCGCTCCTGCAGAACGTTTTCCGAGGTAGCGTTCGCATAACCATAGTGACCAGCTGAGACCGGGGCCTTGCTGAATTTGGCCCCTGGGGCCTCACTGAATTTGGCCATGTCCAAACACACAGTAAGAACTGGCTCCCTTTCTAAAGACAGCCATAGCCTAAATGGCTAAGCTGGGCGAAGGATAGAAAGTGAAGGAGATGGTGGTGACTAGAATTAATGCTGAGGATCACATAGTGGGCTAAAGAGCAAGAATTTATCTCAAGGCGATTTATAGACCAGACCACACTGCTATCCGTTTCCTCTGCCCTTTTGCTTCATGCCTGTACAGCCCTGACCAGGCTGGGGCTTGAGCTTCCTGTGCACTGCAATGAAGAAATAAAAATACGG
>NW_010513643.1:41162-45793 GCF_000687285.1 Phaethon lepturus
GCAAGAGAAACAGAACTATTTCAGCCCAGGATTGGTGAAAACCTTCCAGGAGATAGGATGTCAGAGCTTGCTTCCCTGTGCCTTGTTTTAACCAGTGCTGCTAGGCGAGCCCCAAGCCGAGGGCGGGGGGAGCGAGCTGCTAGGACCCTTGCAGCCCAGGCTGACTCTGAGGAGGCGAGCGCTGCCTGCTCCTCCCGGGATGGCTCCCAGGCCACCGCTGCCTTCTCACGCCCACTCCACCACTGCTGCAAAATCCAGCAACTGCCAGCACCATGTCTGGGGAGGCTGCCCTGAGCACCCCTGCGCCGCCTTCCCCTCTGCTCCTGGCTTGAGAAACACAAGGCAGAAGACATGCACGCTGGCCCTGCCTGGCTATGGCTATTCCGTTGCTACAGCGCAGCGCCGCGATGCTCTCTCCCCCGCTGGCTCCCTTCGTCCTCCCCACCCCATGTCCCAAAGTGCTGGGCCTCGCCGGCGGGATGGCATGGATGGCAGCTGCCTGCAAGTGGCTCATCCCCAGTAGTGTTACCCAGGGAGTGGTGGGATGCTCAGCAGCTTTGGTAAAACCACTGGCAAAGGCAATACCGGACTTGGCGTCGGTGTTGCGTGCAACGAAGGGTGAAGAAAGGAAGAGGCTGGGGCTTTGGTGAATAGCCCTGGCCCCAAATCTGAGCCAGCTACTGCTGACAAACCCCATTGTGCCATGCTTCACTGAGCTCTGCGGTCAGCAGGATCAGTCCCCTGGGCCGTCCCCGGGGGGAATTATTTCTCCTGCTTTACAGATAAGGAAATGGAAGCACGTAGAGGATGCAAGCCTGCGCGGGAGCCACGCAGGGAGCCAACCACCGCCACGGGAGTAGTGCTTTCGCATACTCATCCTCTGAAACACTCTGTGCTTATTCTCCAAGTCTGGCACTATGTTAAACACTCACAATGCACCTCTGGTGGGCTGTCACCTTCCCCTCTCACCCATCTATCTAGCCGTATCAAAAATATGCAGCAGTGGCATGGAAGTAATTTAGATCTGTTACTGCGCTCATCAGGCTGTAGTCGGGGAGTTTCAAGCATCTGTTGTAAACCTTTGTTTGCAATAGATTATCATGTCGTCGTAAAAATTTGCTCTGGGCTGCAGGTTACAAGGCAAGATGCCCAGAGAAGAGAGCACTGAGTTTTGCTGTTGTTGTTGAATTTGTTGTTTAAAACATGTGTGCAGTCAAAAATCAATGCAGTTGGGTTGCTAGAAGTCGGGGGTGGGGGTGGGGGAATAAAAAGAACTACTTTGAGATATTTAATACTAGATTTTTATCTCCTTTTTCCTCCTGCCTTACAAAAGTCATAATCCAAGTATTGGATCATTTCTATTAATTTTTGAGCCAGAAAGTCTTGCTGATTCCAGCAGGGAGTTCTGTTCAGAAATCAATGGTATGATATGGCCCGTGGCTTCAATTAAAAAAAAAAAAAGCTGACAAATAATTATTGGCTCATAAGTGATACTGGGAAGCAACCCAAAAATTAAACAAATAAGCAGCCATAACTGAAATGCTGAGATTTATAAACATGTCACGTTGTGAGTGTGGGAAGTTTTTATACTTAAGAAATTACACATGGACTATTTTTCCATCTTTAATTTCCTAAAAATATCTTCAAAAGAGCAAACTTGGGAAGTGGGATAAAAACCCATATGCATTGATCTTTTTCAGGAATATCTTTACAAGGCAAATCCTTTGTAGCCAACACAGTTCCCATCAGAAAGAGAGGACATCTTTAAAAACATCTGTGATCAAATGCCCTTCTCTCACCTGACAATATTACCAATTCTGGAGTTCTCATATTTTCTAGACTGCCGTACTCCCACCAAAGGCATCACCTTTTCATTTCTTCCTTGTACCATCTCAAGGCTCAAGTGTAGGATCTAAAAATTCAGACTGACCATTCCTAGTCCCTGCTGCCAGGATATTTTTAATGTTTATTCTGATATTACAGATCAGGCTAGAAGCATTCCTTGTTCTTTCGATTCATTTATGCTTCCTCTTAGGATTTAGATGTCAACTGCTTATAACTTTGCCAAGCTTCAGTTATATCAGCGGGAAGTTTCCATGTTGGCTCTCTGATAGAAACTGAAAATTCTTCCAAAGTTTCAGTCAAAATATTTCAAACATTTCTAAAATCAAATCTAGGAAGAAAGAATGTCCATAAGTAGCAACCTTTTCATTGAAACAAGCTAGTGTTCAGAGCAAGGAACTGAACTTTATGTCATTGCAACACCTTTTTGCAATTTCCATTAGATCTGATGGATCTGATTAGATAGAATCTGATGAAAAATGATTCAGATCTGTCTAGGGTATAAAATCCCTGGGAGGTGGGGAGGAAAATTCAGTTTTCAGAGACTCATAGATTTTGATCTTGACTTGGATCTGAAGTCTTCTCTGTGCACTGGGCATGCTCCAGTCTGGGCCAGAGCAGGATTATGCCAGAGACCGCAGCTCTGAGTGGCTGAGCCCACGTGAATTGAGGGCAGGTTACAAGTCTGCTAGACACCCTAAAAAAGGAGTGGGGAGTCTGGCACTGATTAGCAAAAAAATGTGGTAGCATTGAGCAGATGCTAGGTGACTGAGATAGGGGCTTGCTGGACACACAGAGTGGGACTGGGATGAAAACCTGTGAGGAAGAGGCATCACATGGCTCGGGATAAGGAGGACTGTACACTTCTTTGGAAATACTCAATTCCTGACTTGCCAACTGCCATCAACAGTGACCCCATGAGCTTGGCTAGTGGAGTTTGTTAGTCGAATCTAAAGTTCCTTTCCTGCTGGTGGCTCATGTTGGCATCAGTATGATATTATAAAGTACAATGTGGCTTTTTTTCACTTTTCCTGAAACCAAAAAGCACCTCACTGCCTTCTCCCAAGTCTAAGAAGAAACAGCACGCAATCATGTATTCAGGACTCACTGATATGACACATGCACATACAGGGAAAAGAGCAGCAGTATGTGCAATTTGTGTCCTATCATTTCTTACTATTAAAATGTTTGACACCGCAACTTCAGCAACAAACCTTAGGAGGTTCTGGGTGTTACCTGCTAATAGCATATATTAACTATTGCCCAAGGTACTATATTTCCCAAGGTACTATATTAACACTGTATGATTAACCCTCTATCTAAGGTCCCTTAATATTAAAACCAGAGAGTGGGAATCTGTGGTACAATGTAGTGCTGTACAAAGATGTTCAGGCTAGCTCTGAACTAGCATGTTTGCACAAGAGCAGCAGTTAAGTTGTGTTAGTGTTGTGGTTGACTCACACAAATGCCTGGCCCCCGTAGGATATAATTCAGTAATATGCCAGTTCTGGCTTTGAAAGTTGCTGCATGCCAGTCTCTCAGCTGTGCCAGGACATCTGTTTGTGGGCTAGGCTGCAGAAGAACTCACTGACATTATCTGGGTTAGGAAAGGTTTATTTGGGAGGAGTGCTTTTAATCTACACCATGTCACACTTGAGTGTGATCTCACATACAGCTGTACCAGCACAGCTGAGCGCCTGGTGCTCAGCCCAGGAAAGTGGGGTGAGAAAAGCCAGGACTTCTTAAGACAGTAACTCATCCAACTGAACTCCCAGGCAGGCCTTTTTCAAGAGTGAAATTTGACATTGGGTCACTGCAGTCCCCTACCTTTCCAGTGGTTGGTTGCACATGCTGCCCTAGACTCTTGCCTGGGTTGACCGCAACCTTTATCCTGCACTGAACATAAGGAACATACCTGGATATTGCTGATGTAGGTGCTTAAAAGAGCCATCCCACTCCATGCCAGAGGTGAATTCATTCCAGCAAGGGGCAGAGGAGAAAGAAAAATGAAGCACTTGCATGTGAGTTTTAAACAGCTTGGCAGCCTGTCAGGCTAAGAGTACAAAGCAGATGTGCGCACCAGAATGAGAGCACCTAGATGGAAAATAATCTACAATGGAAATGCTAAAACAAATGTAAAACTACCACCTCAAGAACAGCCAAAGCTCCTGAATATTCTGCGCTGGATTTTTATGACCTTGAAACAATGATCTGGAGTAGCCTGTTCCCTAGTGTGCACCACAGCAGACATGTTCAAACTAGAGGATTAACACCTCACACACCTATCAACAGACACAGGCATTAAGCAGGATGAGATAACAGCATGGGCAATCAAGAAGCACTGCATCCCAGTTCAACACAGGAGGGTTATAAACACACAAGCCTCTGAATCCAGCAGTGAAAAACTTAAGCCTGCCAAGCTGAGGATGGATTGAAGTAATGACTAATATTTCCTGGGAAAATATCTAAGAAGTAAGGAAGATAAGGGGAATAAACATCCCAGCACCTCCAGACAGAAATAGCATACTGAAGATATAACCCCTCCAGTCCTGTCTCTATCTAATCTACTGAACTTAGCAGTATTAACATGCTAATTGATGTTAGATAATAACGATGGACATTAATGAGAATTTCTCCTCCCCTTCCACTCCCCCCCCAATTATTTAACAAGACAGGTTTTCCTCCCCAGCCACCTTGCAGGTACAGTTCAAGCAGCATGAATTAAATTTGTCCAGTCAGCTTCTGGGCATCACAGCCAGGAACTGGATATGGTTATAAGAGGAGGGTGG
>NW_010513644.1:0-7022 GCF_000687285.1 Phaethon lepturus
TTATATATAAATATATCTGTTCTGACTATCCAGGTACTCTCTACTACAGTTAAACCCTACAGAGTTATGTATCAAGCATTTATTCAAGCTGACTCTATTCTGTAGTTCCATAACTAAGACTGCTTTTTAGTCAACATGAAAAATACAGGTCAAAAAAAAAAGAAAATACATTCCTTGCATATTAATCTCTTTTTTTTTTGGCATTTGGAGCTAAATTTGAGCTTGTGTCAAGTCCTTTCTGATGGTAGCCCAGGATTCTCTGGGCAGACCACAAATTGTCTCCTGAAGTCTTCCCAGCTCATTCACATTGTCTGACCTGGTGGGTCTCGCAGCAAAGCCAAGCAGCCACACTGCTCTAACAAACTGCTTGCCTCTTCCCGTTGCCTTTGCCTGCCTCAGACTTCCTAGGCAAGTGCAAACTTTTCTCCCTCTCTCTCTCAAAGTTCTTTTTATCCCTTTCCTTAACACCTCTACACATTTATCAGGGAGAACAAGAGTATTTCCTACACGCCTCTCATCGAAAACAGAAGGCAAAACATAGTTCCTCCCAATACTCACCATTTTGTTTCTCAAAGCATAGTTATAAAAGTTCAGTGCTTTCCATTGTCTGTGGTTTGGAGTGTATGTGTAAACAAACTCATCAGCCAAGCAGTATACACTGAAGCACTTCAGATTAACAGCTTCACACATATCAACCACATTTTAAGTTGTGCCCAGGGGCCCCAGAATATCACAATATCTTCTCACAGCATTCCTTAGCCTCTGCCTGCACCCCTGCATGACCTTGACTTCACACAAGAACTCGCTCAAGCAATGCTTTGGAGAACCAACAGCCAATAACAAGGGACTGTACCCATCTTTCCCCCTCTTTCATCTTGATCCAAAACCACATCTACACAGTCACAAATTCCATACTCGGAGCTAAGGTTTTTCAACACCTTTAAAAAGCCATTTCATAGCAAGAAGTTAGTTCCATTAAAACTTGATTATGGGCTCAAAACTTGGGATAAGTAGTAATGGTAGTTTATGACCGTCACTAGGTGCCTCATAAATGTCTGCTCCAATTTAGCTCTCTGATACAATGTCACTCAACTTTAAGCCAGTTCAACAGAAATACTTTTAACTCTCTGCAAGATCAGTGTTATTACCGCAGGTAACACCCATTTTGGTTTGGTTCTCTGCTTACAGAGATCAAGAACTGAATACGGAGAGAAGAAGAGGCCATTTTTCTTCTCGGAAAAGACCTCTGTAGGTCAGGGCTGCACAGAAATGCAGTAACTGAGGGTAAGAGGGAGGAAAAGGGACATCAACCTGTAACTTGGTGGTGGTGCTAAAATTACTGTGATGAGAAAAAGGAGGAGGAAGAGGATAGAAGTCTTCTTATTGCCCTTTGGTATAGAGCAGCTGAGCAGTGACACAGTACAGGTTGGCAACAGTTTGGCTTCTGAGACAAGAGAACAAAATATCTGAGCACGACCAGTCCTGACAGCAAGTGCGTCACTCCCCCATCTTCTTTGCACGTTAAAGAATCAACATCAGCAGCTTACAAGATGATACTGCATTCACAAAAGCTCCTGAGACCAGACTTTAAAGCAGCCATTCCATTCTATTTCATCTGAAAACATAACCGTGATAATTACAGCTGCTTCCTGCAACACAACACTAGCCTCCTCCCTCCCTCAAGTATTATTTTTTTTCCCTAGCCAATTCACACAAAGGCTAAAATATTCACTGACCCATCTGTCAATGCTTAAGGTCTGCCTCTTCTGATGGGTCTTTTCTGAGAGAGAAGAAACAAGGCAAAACAGTTTCAGCTTGGCCTCAGCAATTGTTAATCAGTGCTTACATAAATGTTAAAGGGAAACCATTTTATAAACCAGTTTCTCAATACACGTTCAAACATCTTCAAATGATATTCCTCTCACTGGTATCTACTAAATTAAGTGATTCCATTTATTCTCATTTAAGCAGGGCTTAAGAGCATGAAGACACCTAATTAGGCTTTCTGGTATTCACAGTTTGCTCTGCCCACAAAAAGGCAAAAATTATCTACAAAAATCCAAATATTCGTCCTCCAGACTGCCTCAGACTTCTGAGGGGGGCCATGAGGTATTCCTTAGTGCTAGCGGGGACATCTAGCAGGACAAATACACTCCCTTGCAGAGCTGCAAATTCCTGCAGCTCACCCAACAGCAGCTCTAAGAAAGCAGACTATTATTCCTACTTGACTGCTGTAGAGAAGCAAGAAAAACAGAATGCAGTTTACAACCTATTCAAATTGCATCTATTTATTTTAAAATGGAATTTAACCCCAGGGTACAAGAGGAAACCAGAAGTCTCTCGTAAAGCAGGATAACAGGTCAATCTATGGGACAACAGAGTTTCATGGGCTCCCAGACACATCTAATGTGCTACAATTGCTTTCCAAGCCATCTTTTCTCAGAAATGCAAGTGATATAAACAAAACACAAAGATGGGAATAACAACAAATGCCCAAATACCCTCACAAATGTTAGAGGCTTTTTTTTTTCCAAATGCATCAAATCCATCCAAAGGGATCTTAACAGATATTCAATTCTTAATCTGACTCACAACTAATCCTTACAGCTTTCCTAGGTTAGTCCCTTCCTTCCTTCCCAGCATAACAGAGATACCTCTCTTGTAATCATGACAGAGCTGTGTATTGTTTAAACACAAATGTTCACGGCAAGAAGCAAGTCATCTCTTGGCTGGCACAGTCAGCTATGAAACAATTACTGGGAAGTATTATCAAAATAATAGTCTATTGGTGCCACAGCTGTATTTGTTATTTCAGAGTATCTGAACCACCCCCGCAGGTTTCAAAAGGCAGTAACAGAAGAGGCCTTGCACTGGTCAAGGTCAAGGGCAACGAAGCTAGCGAAGGGTCTAGAACACAAGTCTTAAGAGGCGCAGCTGAGGGAACTGGGGTTGTTTAGCATCAAGAAAAGAAGGCTGAGGGGAGACCTTATCACTCCCTACAACTACCTGAAAGGAGGTTGTGGCAAAGTGGGTGTTGGTCTCTTCTCCCAGGTAACAAGTGATAGGACAAGAGGAAATGGCCTCACGTTACACCAGGGGAGGTTTAGACTGGATATTAGGACAAATTTCTTCACCAGAAGGGTTGTCAAACATTGGAACAGGCTGCCCAGGGAGGTGGTGGAGTCACCATCTCTGGAGGTATTTAAAAAGATGTATAGACATGGCACTTAGGGACATGGTTTAGTGGTGAACTTGGAAGTGCTAGGTTTACAGTTGGACTCTATAATCTTCTGGATCTTTTCCAACAAAAATGATTCTATGGTGAGTACAGGACAGAATCCATTCTACTTAGGTACTGGTTCAGGTTCAAAGAAAAAGGGTTTGGTAGCTGGAAAAGACAGCCTGTACTTTTGGTTCTCCTGCATTTGTGTCCATTTTCTCCCCCAGAAGCACACAAACAGAATTGGGGCAAATGAAGAGACTCTTACACCTGAGGGACAGGATGGCATCCAGAGCTTGATGAATGAGCCCATGTGAACCTCATGAGGTTCAACAAGGCCAAATGCAGGGTCCTGCACCTGGGTCAGTGCAACCCCTGGTATCAGTACAGGCTGGGAATGAAGGGATCAAGAGCAGCCCTGCAGAAAAGGACTTGGGGGTACTGGTGGATGAAAAGCTGGACATGAACCAGCAATGGGCGCCCACAGTCCAGAAGGCCAACCCTATCCTGGGCTGCATCCAAAGCAGTGTGGCCATCAGGCCAAGGTGATTCTGCCCCTCTACTCTGCTCTGGGGAGACCCCACCTGGAGTCCTGTGTCCAGCTCTGGAGCCCTCAGCACAGGAAAGACATGGACCTGTTGGAGAGGGTCCAGGGGAGGGCCACAAAAATGCTCAGAGGGGTGGAAACATTCTCCTATGAGGACAGGCTGAGAAAGTTGGGGTTGTTCAGCCTGGAGAAGAGAAAGCTCCAGGGAGACCCTCTTGCAGCCTTTCAGCACTTCAAGGGGGCTTCTAAGACAGATGGGGACAGACAGCAGGGCCTGTTGCGATAGGAGAAAGGGTAATGGTTTTAAACTAAAAGCAGGTAGATTTAGACTAGATATGAGGAAGAAATTTTTGACAATGAGAGTGGTGAAACCCTGGCACAGGTTGCCCAGAGAGGTGGTAGCTGCCCCATCCCTGGAAGCATTCAAGGTCAGGTTGGATGGGGCTCTGAGCAACCTGGTCTAGTTGAAGCTCATTGCAGTGAGGTTGGACTAGATGACCTTTAAAGGTCCCTTCTGACCCAAACTATTCTATGATTCTATGACTTGTGTCCCAGAGTGCCTTATCAGATGTTGTGGTCTACAATTAAAGCATTAAGAGTTGAGGCCATGATCTCAACTACACTTTCTGGGGCTACATGCAAGGCAACCCACAGGCCATCTCCTCAGTCCTGACTTCCACACTACAGGACTCTCAGTGGCTGAAAAGTAAGTGGTTCCAAAACCGTGGTGGTGCTCACAGACTGAACCCACACTTGAACTCCACAACTAAACATCCTTTATTATACTTCAAAATAAAACCAGAGTGTGAAACCCTTAGATATTTTTATGCGGCTCATGATAATTTCAAAAAATTATAGAGCCGATCAAATATCCAGATAGGAGTTAATGTAATGCCTCATTCAAACGGTGCCCTTACCACTACAGAAGCCCTCCTAAACAGCTTGCACAGCTGTGACCCAGGGCATAACATCAGAACAAGCTAATCCCATTCTTTTCTTCTGAGAAGGGTTTTGCAGACAGTGGAGGTAATTAATTACCCTTTCTGGTGCGTCACCTATTAGGTTAGCAATTACCTACAGCACAGGGAGCAGAAGGGATGCCTACAGAACTGCAAGTATTTCTAGTCCTCTTTCCAAGAGCTGTTACAAATGCTTTCTACTGTTCTCTGAAATACACTTCACACAGCAATAAGAAAACTACCATAAAACCATAGGATGAAATACCTTAGCCTTACAGGCTGAATTACATTTTGAGCAGGTTGTGTTTTTTTGTTTTGTTTTTAAATAAAGAAACACAGCACTGAGGCAAACCAAAGTTTTACATTGCAGTGCTTATAATGAGATTTCCTTAGCTATCAGAACCACAAAGCAAAGGTCACCATGTTGATATTCCATGAAAGCCTGCAGCATTTAAGGCTTTTTGAATACTTTAAGAATACCTCTGCATTTGCACAAAATTCTCCCCAAAATACCTAATGACATTGTCAGCATGAGGTGAGTAGTCAACATTTCCAAGATCTATGCAAAGGTCAAAGCAAATAAAATATGTTGGAGTACTGAGCCCAAGGGCACTCTCTGAAATGTAGTTTGAACACAATCCATCAATATGTACTTTTTCTGTTCTATTACCCACATAATCACCAGTCCTGTTTCACCATAAATCTGTTGTTCAGAAGTGTTCAAAAAATGTCACAGTATTGGTCATCTGTGTCAGTTGCCCAAAAGTGATTTATTAAAAAGTTTGGCTAAAACAGGTCATCATCCCAATGGCACATAATAAATCGGGAAGCACTTGACAATATTGCCATTACAATAGGTGTGACTGCTGGTGCTGCCAAATATTAAAGTTGCCAGGCATTTCCATGAGAAAGCCCTGTTTTCAGTTACTTACAGCTTTGTCAAACTGTTAAAGCTGAAGTTTTCAGTGATAGAGTTCTGCCTTAGACTAAATTTTGTTTAATGGAAGATTTTAGCCTAAACAGTTCACCGCTTGTGTGAGCAGGCCAGGGTATAGTACATTTTATTTCTGTTAACAAAAAAGAAAACACTAAACCAACCAAAACCACCAAGAGTGTAGTCTGTCAGAAGCTCTAGCACTCTTCATGTTTTTGAGATGCCATCTTGACATTCAACAACGGTGGTCTGCATTTATGGTTGTGATTCCAGCTACCTAAACATCACTCTAGATTAGGTCAAGTTGACAGCTTGAGACAAACTGTTCGTACTAGAGTTTGCGAGGTGTTCCAAGCACCACTTGCATCCCGTGCGTGCCTTCTGACCGAACACTTGCGTTGTCCTACAGGTATAGCTCCCAGCTGCCTTGGGCCAGCCTGAGCCAAGGCACTGATCCAAGACTGAGAGCTTGGAAGCGGGGAGCTCCTTCTGTCAAGGAGGCTCAGAAGCCACTGGAGACTCTAAAGACCCATCTTCACCTAGTACTTGTGAAGTAAGCTCATCAGGATTGCAGCTGCACGATAGCTTTACAGATTTAGGTTTTTGTCATAAATTCAAACAGAAATTTGATTTGCTGGCCCCTCTGCACAGAGATCAGCATCATCTGCTGTTGTGTCTCACAAGCAGCTCCTTTGTAGAATCTGTGGTTTGCGATTAAAAGCTTATGGAATCCTCCAGAAAGACAAGGTATCAAATAGGAGACAGAGAATTAAAGAGTTCTTTTGGTAATCAACCACTAAATCAAAAACTGCATTCAGACTGACCAGGTTAGCAATTGTAGATGTATTGCCAACCCCAAAGCACCTGGGCATAAACTGACAGTCAACTACAGTCCAAGAGGGAGGACAATGTAAGAATTCATTAGTTCAGCCCTCAGTAAATGACAGGCAAGTACCTCTGGAAAACAGTCTGTACATGAACAGGCCTACTACAGCCGAGGAACTAACATATCTCCCAGAGCTCAGAAGTCTGTTAGCCAAGTGCCTCAGTACCTCAGAGGTTCTGAAAAATAAAGGAAAAAAAAAAAAAAAAATCAGCAGAGTGCCTCTGATGACACCAGCTCCCAAATTTGTCTTTAAGTAAGGATTTTGGACAAACTCCTCTCCCCTTACCACTACAGAAAACAGTGAACTTGCATTTTGTGTTGATTAAATGTGCCTTCTCATGTCCAGGAGCCGCACAGTTAATTTACAGCAGAGCAGCGGAGGGAGAAAAGTTGTACAGCAGCAGTGAGCATGTTTCAGGGCTTCCTGCTCCCAGGGAAAAAAGGGGGGGGGGGGGGGGGGGAACAAACAAAAAAAG
>NW_010513644.1:7053-8977 GCF_000687285.1 Phaethon lepturus
GGGGAGAAAAAAACCAAACACGCCTAAAATGAAATGGTTTCAGGGAAACAGGGCAAGTCATACTCTCTGTAGAGCACTGGGCAACACTCTCACACAGGCAGTCTTCTCTCTCCAGCTTAGTTAACTGCCAGAGTCCCTCAGCAACTGCTGTACTGTGGCTCCGAGTCGTTTCTTTTCAGTACCTGGAAATACAGAGAGTGAGCGTATACACCGAGCATACCCACTGAAGGCAACACGCCACGAGAACCTGCAGCCTAACAGTATAGCTAACTCACAACAAAACCCCGAGACCGTGACTGCGGCAACACAAGTCGGCGAACGCAAATGCACAGTTACTTAACCGGGAGGTATTGCATCCTAGGTACTGGCGCGCAATTTCACGGCAGTGAGCATTTCACAAAATAAAAATAAAAATACTAAGCTTTGTTCTACTTGTAGTGATGCATTTCTAACGGTCAGAGGACAAGTTATTGATAGGCAGGTATCAAACAGAGACGAAGAGTTAAACAGATATCTCAAGTCTCAGGCACCTACCAGAAACACATGTCAGTATTTCCAAACACCGTGGACTTCCCTGCATTTTCCTCTCCCAAGGCTACCCTAATATAATCTTGACTCTCCCCTTTAATCAACAATTCAAGCCCAAACTTAAGTTGCCAGTTGTCGGCAACCACTCCAATCCCCATACCATTCTCCTGTGGAACCCAGTCAGCCAGTTTATTCAACACAGGATATGTTACCAGGCTTCTCTGAATCAAAATATTAAGGCACTACGGTTCCTTTGTTTGGTCAGGTTTTGCTTATCTAAGAGTAAAGAAAATTTTAGCTTGGAAAACTTACTCTTGTTAGTTATGATAGTTATTTTAGAAGCTGCTTTACATACCATAAATATGTTCCCTGTCTCTTCAAATATCACAAAAAAAAGATGCTAATATGTGTCTGTCCAAGAAAAAAAATCTGAACAAGAAACCAAATCCAACACTAGTCCCTCCCCCCAAACACTGTATTACACATTTTAAAAAAAAGTTTCCTGCTAAAAACTTTCAAGATTCATTTCCATGCTTGCTACACTCTATTTGAAATAGCCTCTCTCTGCATATATGTTCAGGAATCTGTCCTTAAACCATCTTGGTTGTTAGGAGTCAGGTACAACATGCTAATGAAAAACAATGTTAAAAGGTAACACTATGAACAAGCCCCACTGCACACTACACTAGAAGGGGCAAATTAATCAAATTCCAGATAGGATTTAACCTGCAAAAGTAATTGCACTTATCAGCACTGCTCACACCCTTCCTCCTCCTCTCTCCTGCTAGATTGGGAGTCGCAGAGCGCGCATCGTGGCAGGGTATAGAAAACAGGACGAGGACTGCAGCCTAATTTGCAACCTTTCGGTCACCCCACTGGCCCAAGCAGAGCACACCCGCGGCAGCTGTGCGACTCCTGCTCACCGAAACGGGAAGATCATGAACTACCACGCCGAGTTTTTTCTAACCTGCGCTGGCTTAAGAGGGGAAAAGAGCATTGCTAGTGGCAGACAGTTTTTGCTGCCTGCCACGGAGCCTTCCCTTCAAGCACGGGTCGTCTGGAACTACCGAAAATGTGAATCAAAACTGATCTGCTTAAGGACCTATTTAAACACCCCCCTCCCCAAGAACTTCTCTAACATCCTCAAGGGAATAACCCAGTTCTGAGTAACAAATACACTAAAACAGACAGTAAACTACATTATCTGATATCACACATTGACATGCATGAAGTACAAACAACATTAAAGGCAAGTGCAAGAAAAGCTGATGCTCTGATTTTATTTTTGTTCTTTAAGTTTCCTGCAAGATTTCTTGCAGCACACCTGGATCCTTTAAAATTCATCTGTTTGTTGCTGTAATGCCTAAAAATATTTCACAGAATCACAGAATCACTA
>NW_010513645.1:0-14079 GCF_000687285.1 Phaethon lepturus
AATGAAAAATGAAAAACCCTAATCCCCAAAGGAAAGAAAAGCCAGGGTATCTTGCCAGTTTTCAGTGAGTTGGGTTGACTTGGAGAATAGTTGGCATGACAGAGCCTTTCCAAAGTAGCGTAGCAGTAGTAGGATGGTGTAGCACAGCTAGGAGTGAGGATGAAAGATGGCACGGTCTGCTAGATTGGATGGTCTGGGAGGTGTAACTTCCCCTAACGTGAGCTGCTTTTCCAGGGAGGCATACTTGATCTAACTTCTGGCTCTTACAGCTCCGTTGTGCCAGCTTCACTGCTCTGCTGACCCCAAATTTATCTGCTTCGGTCACTGTACTGTGAAGAAACCTTTCTATATGCACATTCACTGTAATTCTGCTCGTATATACACACCTACACACCTTTTCTAAAGAAAAATGTTTCTGCCACCGTAGTCTGTTGAAAGGGCTTGGCACAGGGTCAGACGAACACCAGAGGGAGCAGTAATGCTTTGCCAGGGGAAAGTACCAATACAGCAGCTGCAGTTAGATCTGCTTCCTTCGCTGTGGACCACATTCTCCAGTCTCAGCAAGTGTGTGTGTAAAAAAAAAAAAAAAAAAAAAAAAGTGAGGGTAAAACTGGATTTCTGTACACAGAGTGTTTTTATTTCTGCTAGAACTCTAAAGATGATCAAGACTGTTTTTTAACATTGAACACTTAATTAAGGAGATGTTTGCTTATTGATTGCTTAATCAAGTATATTGGGCATGTTTTTAACGAACTATTTTTTTGAGACTATGTCTGTGGGGTTTTGGGGGTTTTTTAGGAGTGTAGCAGATAACAAGCTTTATTAACTAACTGATGTCTTAAATACTTTTTCATTGGGGGAATAAATGGTTTTGCTGCATTTTTGGCTATAAGGTAATAACTAAAGCAAGGTAATACCATATTAAAGATAAAACAAAGTCTAGTTAGTAAGTTGAGGTACAGATTAATTTCAACTGCCCACTAATTTGTGTGACAGCTATACATTCATAGCCTGTATCGGGGGTTTTGTTTTGTTTTTAATTAATGAAGGCAAGCTAGGTAAGGGATGTATCTTAAAATAGTGAGGCATTAGAAGACCTGATTAAAGGTTTCCATGTCATTAAAAGAATGCATAAGGTCTAAATCCTTCACTTGAATCTAAAGAAAGTCTTTTCAGAGGCGTTTAAAGATGAGATGTAACTAAATTGACTTTCATGCAAGTAATATTTTAATTTCTTTCATCTTTCTGTTGTGTGGGTGTTGGCTGTATTGTAATAAAACAGTTGAAGTGGTATGAGCCTTCTAAGGCCCCATGAAGGGAAGGTCAATGGGAATAAATATGTGGTTCTAAATGTTGGGGTGGCTTTTTTTTGTTTTAGTAGCATCCATTCAGGGGATCTGTTCTTGTGGCTGTAGCAATTAAAAATAAAAACAAAATAGTTAAATAATAGTTAAAATAGTTAAATAATAGTTGAAACAAAAAAACCAACTCACCACCCCACAGTAATAATAAAAGCCAGTGTAAGCATGTGTCGTACTGAAGTTATTTGATGAAGTTATGAGATAAATCTGGATTGGATCCTAATCGTGCTTTTATAAGCTGGTTGGCTCATCTTCCTACTCCTCCCTTGCTTGCCAGTGCCATAGTCCAGGGTGAATTGCTATGTAGGTTGCTGATGCAACCCTTGGTTTATGTTTTGCAGACACTGGTAAGGTGGAAAACCCTAAGCTCCGACCCTGCCCCCTCACCGCTTGCCTGAATTTGTTGATACTGAAGAGGCCTGTGCAGAATTAACACACGCTTTGCCTCCACATCTGTGTGATTTAATGACTGTGTGGATGGAGGTGGTGACTCTGTTGCCGGAGTACAGACATCCCTCCAGGGCTGTGGCACCACCTGTTTGGAAAAACCTCTGGCTCAAGGAAGGAACTGTGCAAGAAGCTACAGCTCTATCTATTATTTCCTGACTCCATAGGGTGAAACTGTAGTAGAAATTGTAGGTGAAGGAGCTGGAGGAGGCAAGCTGGCGGCACTCTCTCTGGACTTGGTATTTCTTGAATGAGTTTTACGCTTGCTCAAATAATTTTAAAAGTTACTTCAATGAAGTAGTCCACAAGGTCACATAGGAGATGTGTGGTGTAAACACCTATAATCTGCATAAACGCAAACTGCGTTGCTTGCATACTGTTTGCATGAGTACTGGCAGGGCCTTTTCTGAGTGGATTTCAGAGGCAATTGGTTCTGGCAGACACGTAGTAATAGACGGAAATCAGCTGGCTGAAGCTATTGCTGTTATGAAGCTATTATGTTACGTTCACCCCACTTTCCAAGTGGTGATGTCAGCTGTGCTTATGAATAAGCTCTTGAGCCACCTAACTATTTTCAGGTAAAATTGTCTCTGCTTCCTTGAATACACAGGGCTGAGAGCAACAGTGAGTGATTCATGAACTGATTCAGGAGTGCATCAGATGCCTTCATTTAGGAGCAGCCACATTTATCAAAAGGGAGGGGCAGGCGGCTGGTGGTGACAGCTTCAGTTGTCTGATTTTTATCTGCTGGTGTGTGTCTGTCAGCACCCTATGTTAGTTTGCTCAGTCTAAGGCCAAAACTCAGGTCAATATCTGACAAACGTGTTAAAGTACAATGTGCCTAACACTGTAGCACAACTTGATGCCTGCTAAGCGTCTCGGTTTAAAACCCTAATTAAGCAAGGACCAATCTAGTTATAGTGTAGACAAGTCGGAAAGTATTGGATTTCTAAGACAGGAAAGTTACAGCTATGGTACAGATATATCTTCCTATTTTTCCACTAATTTCTAGGCATACAGATCTGTTACTAAAAAGAAGTTCGACACTTTGGAGAAATGTAGATGATACTGAAACTACATCTTCAGTTAAACTTCATGGTAGGGGCTACATTCTATGGCATCCTTGTAATTAAAACTTTTTACTGAAGTGTAAGTTGTTGCTTATCTTTTTGCTCTTGAAATGGCTAATTAGTGAGCTGGAGTCCCTTGTTCCTACATTCACAGGCTTTTTTTTGATCCTAGTATGAGGTCAAACAAATTTGAAGCACTCTTGTAATTGCATTTAACTGTATGTTACAAAAGGGTACTGTATTTTATATCGTTTTGCGTTGTGAGTGAAAAGTGTATTTATTCTTTGTGATTCCTTTTAACATTTTTTTTCCTCACAAAATTAAAGGCCATTTCATTGATATGTTTGTAAAATAGCAACTGAAATCTGCCTTTGTAATGTTCACTGCTGTTTTGTTTTTTTTTT
Source organism: Phaethon lepturus (assembly GCF_000687285.1). NCBI lineage: Eukaryota > Metazoa > Chordata > Aves > Phaethontiformes > Phaethontidae > Phaethon > Phaethon lepturus. The sequence continues at coordinate 3,283 of NW_010513645.1, forward strand.
AAATGGATATCAGTATTTCATAATACTACATCATTTTGATGTATGCATGGTTAAAAAATAAAACAACTGAAGTTTTAGACTTCTTGATGTACCATTTTCAACTACTAATGCTCTCATGCCATAGCAACAGTGCAGGGATGATGTAATCACTACTATAGCAGGGTTTTTTTGTTGCATCCTGAAATTACTGAAGTTGACTTTAATTAATTCCTAATTTCAGTCAACAAATGTAAACCTGAAATTAAATTATATATTTTTATCATGTTTACACTTCAAACTTTTTAGTTATTTTATTTAAAGAACATCTCGAGGATAATACAAGCATGAAATCATAGATGGTAAGGTGAAGAAAGATTTCCAGAAATCCTTTGGCCCTCCATCCTGCCTTTACTGGCGCAGGAGAAAGTGTAGAGAGAATATCCTAGCGTATGTTCTGTTGCTCACAAGTAATTATTTTAAACAACTCAAATTTTTTTGCTTGGTCACATTCACAGTGTAATCCATAAATTTTGAGGCAGAAGACTCTGCTGGGGGATTGCAGAAAGGCCAGGAAGGATGAGCAACTGTTCTAGAAGGATACTGTTGCTGAAAAGTTACTTGTAAAACTGTATATCTTTTGATATTACTGAATTTGATAGTCTAGAAAGGCATGAGATTTGATAAAAACTACTTGGAATCATTGTTATCTTCACTTTTTGTCATCAGTCTGTTTTGTAGTTGAGAAGGTTTGGAGGCTTATTCGATGAGACTTTTTTATCATGTAGATTTATGTTCAATAAGCTACTTCAGCTGAGCTGTATGTAGCTCTTTTAGGACTTAGGTACATCACAAAGTGCTTTATATCACTGTCCCCTTTTTACAGATGTCACTTAAAAGCTAAGTAACCTATGCAAAGTCAGTTGGCCCATCGCAAAGCCGGGTTTTAATATGACTGCTGTTTTATTCTTTATTTTTCCTTTTCCCTCTCATCACAGGTTTTTATAGTGCAACAGAACTAGTTCTTAATATTTAGAGAGCAGCCATTAGCAGGGCTGGGGAAGGAAGCCAGGAACGTGGTGCTTACCTCCACCTGACAATTTTATTATGCCATTATGATAGTATCTTTAGGCAGCTGGGAGGGAAATAGCAGGCTTTTTCTCCAGCCTCCTCTCCATCATCATTTACAGTTTATAATCTTCCTCCTTGTATTTCATTTCACTTTCTCCTTCATGTCCTGTTAATCTGTACCATACAAAAAGTTCTCTGTGCTTTCTGACAGGGTCAGCTGCCGCACACATACCATGGCCAAACCATACACTAGGTTTAACAGTGAGTGTTGCCTCCCTTCCCTGCCACTGTGCACACTGTCAGCATCCTTCTTGCTGAGGCCTTTCTTGTCCTCTACTCTTTGGCTGACATGGGCTTTATCCTTATGTTGGATGTGATTCACTGTAATTCTTTTGTATTTTCTGACTTTGGGAAGCTTAATTTTGATATATTTTCTTGATATTCTTCCCCCCTTGTTATAAACCTGGTGCATTTAAGAGAAACGTATAGAGCTCTCCCAGTCGTCATCCCCTAAATCAATGTCCTCCTTCCACACTATCTCACTATTTTTTACAGTCTTAAATCCGTTTCTTGTAATTTTTTCCCCTTTACATATTCTTTTTGTGTCTTCCTCTAGCATGACAAAATACTTATATGTGAGGTTATTTTGATAAGATGTAATTTGATACATGCAGTTCTAAAGGTACTTTATTTCCTTTTTAAAAACAGTCTCTTCCCTATAATGGCCACAACATGTTGCTTTTAAGTCATCCATGTGTTGTAAAAACTTGCTACCTAGAAATGCAGTTAGTTGCTTGCCTATTTTGCATAAGTTCATTCTAATTTATCTGGTATGCTGCTGCTCCCAGGAGCTTAAAACTTTTAAAAATATTTAATAATACTTTCCATATCCTTTCCCAAAGGAGGGTACCTGGAATAAATGTTCTGATCATTTGGGGCATGAATTAGAGCCTCTGGCCCATTTACAAACAAACAAACAAAACAAAACAAAAATGTACAAGCAAACTCAGTTGCACATTACTTTGGTGGTGATGACAGAGGGCAGCTTGCACAGGTGGTGCTAAAACTGGATATGGGCTCTAGCCCATGTTCATATAGGTCAAAATTAATGCCGCACAGCTCGTGTAAGACACAGATTTGAGACTAGTCAAGAAAAATGACTGTGAAACCAACTGTCTCTGTATATTTAACTACAACTCCTTGTGATAGTAGTTTGGAATCGCAAGATGGCATTTACTCTGGGGGCATAGGCAGACTTCTTCGGGATCTGACATGAGCAGTCGAATCTGTCCTGGCAGAAAATTTCCCCTCACCAGCTGGTGGGTTCTGCTCCCTCTGCAACCTGCTAACCTGAGGAATCTTGTAAATACCTTGTTGATGAATGTGCAATGTCAGCCAGTTTATTTCAACTGTTAGTGTTAGACAGATAACTGCATAAAACAGTAGTTAAGGATTTAAAACTTCACTGCTCTCAGCTGTTTGCTGCTGACTTCTGCAGAACTCAGAATTGTTGTAGCAGAGGTGGATGAGTAGTTTATTGGGATCATTTCCTGCTCTTCAGCAGGCAAAATAAGCCAAGTTAGTTTAAATAGTTTAAATGAGTGGTTGAGCTAACCTGACTAATTTTGCCTGAAGCAGGATTGGATTTGCGTAGGCTAATTTCCAGTAGAGGGTGGTGGCTTCTGCAATTGCTCCAGTAGTTTCTGTATGGGTTGTGTGCCTGAACGTGGTATTTCTTTTTCCAGTGGGGAGGTTACAGTATATCATCACAGTTATTTGAGCAGCTAGGTAGGTTTGGTTTTTTTGGTTGGTTTTTGTTTGTTTGTTTTTGGTTTGTTTTTTTCAGAAAGAGACTTAATGTTTTATGTTAGAAAATATTGAAAGACATTTCTTATCTATGTAGTGGGGGAGACACCTATGTTTGCAAGTGCATTCACGATGAACAGTAAGTGCTTGCATTTAAAAAATAATATAACTGCTTGCTATATCTTGATGCTGTGTAGATTAAACTTAAATTATTGAGAAGTAATTTGAAATTCTGCTTCTTGTATTATTTAAAGAAAGAACCACCCAAACCAAACAACCTAGGAAATGTAAATTTTCCTCCTCTTTCCTAGTGGATTGGTTTATTTGTATCCTGTTTCTTAAACAATACTCCTTAGTTGTGTAAAATAGGATAAATTACTTGTTTTTTCCAGTTAAAGGGAAATCTGTTGGTATGGTTACTGCCATAGGAACCAAGCACAGCATGACAACTAATGCTACCATAGTAGAATGTAAAATATGAAAATGGTAAGTAATATGATCCTTATAACAGGGAGGCCATCCATGGATTTTAAGTACTTTTCCTACTCCAAAATAACAGTACTAATTGACCTAGTTTAATGAAAGGGGTAGGCTAACACCAGTTTGCTGAAGAGATGACCCACAATTGTGATGAATTTTATCAGTGCTGTTGTCAAACCTATTCATATATTGTGCAGAGCTGTTTTTATTTTGAGGGCTGCATCTCTTTGATTCTGTTTTAGTTACAGGGAGTACTTTTATTATGTTTTTATTAATGTTTCTAAAAGTAAAAATGAAGTGGTTTATTCAAGAACATTCTTCCGCTTCAAGTACACCTCATGTATTACCAAATAATAACTAACCAAAGTTTGAAAACTGTGTAATTTTAGAGCTCAGTAATTCTTATATTGTGCTCATTTCCTTGCCACTTCAACTCTCCTTTGAAAAGATGATTGTGTGCTGGAAAACAGGAAAAGAATACTAGTGTATTGAAATAATTGTAGTATTATTTTATCATGAAACCGTATAAATAGAGAGTTGAGAACCTGTTGTTAGCTAAGACTGAGTATGACAGTGTTTAACTCATGGTTTACTTCTTTGGAATGTGCAGAAGCTGTCAAAGAAAAAAACCAAACCTGTTCTTAATAGACAATTAATGTGTTTGGTCCTTACTGCCACTGGAAATTTTGTAGTCAGATACTGAGAACACTTGAGTTCCTATATTGTGCCATTTCTTAATTTGTAAGATACCTGAATGCACCTTAGCATGTGTTAGATATTTTAGATATTTAAAATATAAATGACATGTTATTTTCTTCCTTTACGTAATCTGAAATAAGAGAGAACTGTATTATGACAATAAATCACTATAAAAAGGGTAATTCTTATGTGTGTGTAAATATTATGTCAAAACTTGATCTTAGTTACCTTGAAGCAATTTTTGTTTAAATGAAAAGCTAAAATACCTGTATTGATTTAATCACAATTCCTGTGTATTTGCACTTTGAATCTTTCTGCTCTTACAGACACAGACAGTTATTAACCCTGGGAACTGAGAGGAGACAAAAGGAAATAAGATTCTTCAGAATTTGATTTTCATTAAAGGCCTAAAAATTTAACTCAAATTCTGTATTCCTGAGTCTTGAAAGAAGCAGAACTAGAAGGCTTTTTCACTTGCAACTTTTCTGCATTTTAGGGGCTAAAAATGAGCAAGATCTGAGCTGGTTTCACTGTAGAGGTGTTCATATCGTTCTGAAAATGACAAGAATAGTGGCAGTGCCACACTGCAGCCGCTTGAAATATCTACTGCTGTAGGCTCTTCTACAGAAGCTCTTTTTTAAAGAGGGAAAAGGAAATGCAAAATGGCATTGATTAAGGGAAATTGATTGTTACTTAATAGAAGAGAATATGTAGAGAACCCAATCCTCAAGAGATACTTAGAAGGTGAAAAAAGGAGACAGGAAGAAAAGCACTTTCCCCCGCCTAATTTCTTTTGTTGTTGGACAGGTTTTGAGCTTCTCATTCCTAGTAGACAAAGACTTTAAAAAGTTGAATCCTTGAGAGACATCTTAGTAAGTTTTCTTGAAAAGAATCCCAAAGGACTTCCATTTTTATTCATGTTAAGTTCTAGTAGTAGTCCGTTCATCACAGTAAGGTCTGATCACGTTAACGTAGTTCTTAAAGCAACGTGTTGTCCATGGTTTGTTACTTCTATTGTGTTGTTCCTTCTATCGTGATCTTTCCAGAGGACTGGATATTATTGCAGGATTAAATGCTTTTCATGCTACTTAAGGCTTTACTTTTTTCCCCAGCTGTTGTGTAACATGAGGTTACATGTGAGCAGAAAATACTCAAGATGTATTTTTAATTTCTTGTTTGAAAATCTGAGGAAGTTTGCTCATTTGTACAAATAAGCTCTTTCTCTTGGGAGAAGATTTCACTTGCCTGAAGAAGAATCATCAAACATGTCCAGAGCTTAGGTGACACCAAAGTAGTCTGGTTTCAGAATACTGAGTACTTAAAGAAAAGGACCAGAACAATATGCTGGTCTTAGGTGGAAACTTACGTAAGTGCCTATTTTCTGTGTAGTACACTATTGTGAACCTACAGCTAGGTTTTCTGAAAACCTGCTTATCTTGAGCAAATATTGTGTGCCGTAATAGTCAAGTGGAAAGGTGAAGGAAGCACAGGTAACAAATCCAGTCATTATATGTTGGAATAATACAGAATCATAGAATGGTTTGAGTTTAAAGATCATGTAGTCCACTCCCCCTGCCATGGGCAGGGATGTCTTTCACTAGGTCAAGTTGCTCAAAGCCCCGTCCAACCTGATGGTAGCATTTAGTACTATTCAGAATTTATGTACAGCGTAGAAGAAGTCTCTGAGAAAAAAAGGGTAACATTTAGATTATTAACTAGAAAAGTGCTTGTTTATTTATATATTGCTTAATACAGATATAATGTGAATTTGTTGCTTTCCATAATGAACTTTTTTCAGTCTTAGAAGTATCTACACTCTGCCTATTAAAAAGGTACACAGTATGTTAATTGCAAAGCACTTCTTTTCCCACAAATTATTTCCATTCAAAATAATAGCAATACAATAAGCCTTACTGGGTTTATGCAGGATTTTAAAAGATTGGTCAATCCACAGTGGAGGATCAGGTTTTACCTACTTTAAACCCCAGACCACCAGCAGGGACTCAATATCCTCCAAAGCTTTTCTAATACTTAATATTAATTATTAAGTATTAATATTAATTAATATTAATACTTTTTTTGCCTTCCTATAAAATAATACAATTTCTTTTCCACTGTGCTCAACACTTTTTTAGTATTTGTCTACTCGGTTTTAAATAAGCTTAGAGTTTGGTTTTACTACGTATTTCACAACAGCACTCTCATTGAGTAAATTTGTTAGATAAAAGTAGAGTTGTGGGTTTTTTCCTTCTAATATTCAAAATTTCTCTTCCTTCTGTCTTTAAAGCAATTTGCAGTGATTATCGTCAATGCCCGAGATGGGTATTTCCCAACAGGAAATCGGATCTTCATCTGTATTCATCATGCCTGCTTGTTCTCTCCTTTTTCTGTGTGTATGTTCTAATGGTTTTACATTACAGTTACACTAGGCAAAAAGAAAACGCGTATAAATTCTTCGTGGTTATTATGTCACTGGTAATTTTAAAATCCTCTCCGAAGGAGCAGCACTTCATCTATCATTCAGCTTTCCCCATGCAGTATCAGAATTAGTGTTAAGCCAGAGGCCATCTGTGTAGTATTCAGTGTTTCTCTGGCTATGTCTATATTGGTGCATTAAGTGTGCCTGAGGCTAATTGACACAAAGTAGCTCATGTCCATAGTCTTAGCCCCAAAACAGGGTAGCTATATCCAAACTTACTTCTGGGAATGGTCCCCTGACCAACGGTGGCTTCTGAACAGTGCCTTTAAATTGCTTGAAAGAATGCTAATTGGCATGGACAGAAATTGTTTCAGGTCCTTTTCTAACAATTTAGTAGTACAGACAGTTCATTTCCATGCATGGGAATGCTCAGAGGACTGTTGGTTTTACTGGTATAGAGGTGTAGCCTTTACAACTTTAGACAGCTAAATCGGTATGTTACCTCTGTCATCATCTCTAAATTTGTGCTTAGCTGCATTCTCAGAATACACCGGGGTACTTAAGTGCTATGACTGCGTATTGTTATGTGATCAAAAGGTGTCAAATTAGTCATTATTATTCTAGATTCAGTCTGGATATGTTTATGTTTGTTTAAAAACATACAGATATTTTAAAGTTGAATGTTTTTATGAAAGCCAGACTGCATTCCTTCTTACAAATTAATTTCTGGTAAGATAGTGAGATAAAGAAGGGACTTGCTCCCAAGGCAGCTTTTTCCTTTCCACAAAGAACTTAAAGAATTTATGTTCCTCTTCTGCAGAATCCCAGCCAGATTCTGTTAATGAGATTTTTTTTTTATTCCATTCTCACTTTTAAAATGAATATTTGATCCATCTGGTAAAGTGTTCAAGAATTAATTCATTTTCATGGTTTTGTTTCATTTACCACATAAATAGGGACATGTAAACTAGTACATTTGCTTTGATTATGTGGTCAAAGTGTGTAATGCAGATTAGTATAGAATTTGTAAATAGATTGAAGTGCAGGAAAAGACTTACTCAAAGATGAAGGCAGAAAAGTGCTACTGATAAAATTGCTGATTCTGTGCAGAATCTAGTGATGAAATTACAGATAGTTATATGAGGCGAAAAAATGGCATAGCAATGTATTTTTAGTAAAGACTTGTAAATTCAGTAAATTTAAGAAACAGCCTGTTGGAAATCACTAAGTTCTATTTTTTTGATTCTGTGTTTTATGCTTTTATTTAGTAATTGCTGAACAAGTCTAGAAGAAGTATTGTGGAAATGTTTACCGTGGTGGCTGAAGCAACTGCCGAAATCTAGAAAACTTATTTCTAGAATGCTGTTTTCATAAAATTTAAATGTACAATTACTATTCTCTTGTGTAGTATCCTTCTAATTACCGGGCTTCCTACGGGAACTGTATTGGCCCTTGTTGTCAAGGTAGTGCCAGAATGTAGCAAAGAGTGTGGATTAATACTAAGCCAGGGAGAAAGGACCATTTTCTAGTAATTAAGGTAATACTTTGCCTGTGTAGAGGCTAGACTTTGAAGCCTCATTCTAGAAACTACTGGTATATATTGTGTTTAAGAGTGTTTGAATAACATGCATAAGCAACATTTCTGTTGGCATAGTTATAATGAAAAATGCAAATATGAGGTATTATAAATTTTTTTGGTGTTTTAAGTTCCAGAAGTATTTTTGTCTTTTCTCTGCAATCTGAAAAGTATGTAATAATATTCATAAATTTCAGAAACATGCAAGATAAGTATTTGCAATTAAAAAGAAGTATGGAACTCTTTGCAGATGGGGCAGATCCCAGTTTAGCAAAGTGTTTTGACTAAGTGTATACTTGTAGTTGTAAATATGTGGTGTGTGACCATTCACATATTGTGATATTTTGCTAGATTATGCCTTTATGGGAGAAATTTATTCTGCATAGCCAAGACAATGTGAGTGACTATTACCTTCTATAATATTGTAGATACCTGTGTGATTTATAATGGTTTGAGAGAAGCTTGAAGAACTGGAAATTCTTGGTAGGATAAATTCTTGTCAGGTCATTATTGCTGTGTAACTTTTGTGTAATGGCTAGCAGGCAGAAAATTAAAGAATTTACTTCTCACATACAAAAAAGCCCCCGGTCTAGTTTTTCTAAAAACATGAATGAAGTCCTTGAAAGTACACAAGGGAATGGTTCTTAGTTGTGTTGTGCAAATACCAGCCCTCTCTGTTCACATATTCGGTAATGGAACTGTGGACTAAAGACAACAGGGAATCACCCTCTTAACTGTAGGTACTGCAAGGCCAGTTTGCATCCTGAATTTGGGGAAAAAGCCAAGACTGAATTGCCATAGAAATTTTCTCTTTAATGAGAGCAACTCAGTGCACTGACAGAATGTTGTATTGCTGTTGTTTTTTTCTCCACCTTCTTTTGCGTTACCAGAGGAGTGGGGAGAAACAAAAATCTTTCTCTAATTTACATTTCATAATAGTTAAATAATACACACGAGCAGTAGTGGGCAAATGAATCTATACCCACTTATAATGCATATAGTTTTCTTCATATAGTTAATTAAATATTTGTATGTTGCTTATACAGCTTTATAGAGTCAGTAGGTCTTCCAGCCAATTTAACAACTACTCGTGTTCGCTGTTCTGAAAGTTGAAAGACTTTGAACACAATTTACATTAAATGTGTACACATGTATTTGCATTAAAATATCTGATGTATGTAGTTGCTTGTCTCAGGAAATACTTCTGGAACACTTGGTGGTTTTATCTGCGATGGTCAAAGCCCAAAATATATTTAATGTACTTTTGCTTCTTTCTAATTTTGTGAGTGACCATTAGATTTTTAGATTTAATATTTGGCAAAATACAAGCCACTATTTTTAAAGGAAGTCCCTGGCTTTAAAACATGCTCTAAGTTATCACACTGTAGGAATGATAACTTTGTGTTCTGAATTTTTATTAAATAAACATGTATTCTTTTATGTATGTATTTATACATATATTTAGCTATATTTATACAAATATTTTATATACATATACCCATATGTTTATACATATATTTCCTCTTTGAATACACTTACTAGATAAATATGTCTGTTGCTGTCGGAACACCACCCAGTCCTAGGATATGTTTGTGAAGGAATGCATGTATACAAGTGATTTTTGTTTTAGTATTTACTTTGACATTTGACTTAGTGACCTAAATAGTGTTCACTGAAAGCAAGTTCTTACATTCTCTGCAGACTCTTTATTACAAGACTCCCTGTGTCTAACTAATGTTATGTAGGAAGCTGTATGTAGTTGAAAGTAGTAGTATTGCTGTATCACAATACATCTTGCAGTGGAGACATGCACTTGTATAGCTACCAGCTCTGCAGTGGATACAGGAATACTGAAAACTGTTGTAGAGACTGGTAATGTGGTGGCATTTGGGATTTCAGTGGATGGCTGCTGTGAGTGATAGCATGGTACTGTGACTTGCTTTGGGCAAGCAACATGGTGCTTAGTTAAAATTTCCTGCACATGCCTACAGTGATTTCTGACACGTGGTACCATTTTTATTAGTGCATCTTTGCCATTCGCATAGTCTTGTGTTCAGGCACTGGGGAAATCTACGTGGTGCTGTAGATTGTTTCTCAAAACAGAGAAACTTTGGAGTTTTTCTAGAATTTGTGAGCACGTTATGGAGATAGCAAAAAACCTTGAGGACTCAGGATGTTTCGTTTAAGAACTAAACCCAGACTGCTGTGATACTTAACAGACTTGATGAGCTGTCATCCTGAATGGCAACAGAATGAGCATAGTATTAGTAAGATGAATACATCTGGGAATTGCCTTTGTTGAAAAGTTAATTCCCAGATATAGACTGGAGAATTGTGGTGGGTTGACCTTGGCTAGATGCCAGATGCCCACCAAAGCTGCTCTATTGCTCCCCTCCTCAGCTGGACAGGGGAGAGAAAGAATAACGAAGAAGCTTATGGATCAAGATAAGGACAGGGAGAGAGATCACTCAGCAATTACCATCACAGGCAAAACAGACTCCACTTGGGGAAAAAATTAATTTGCTGGCAATCAGAATCAGAGTAGAGATAATGAGAACTAAAACCAAATCTTAAAACACCTTCCCCTCACCCCTCCCTTCTTCCTGGACTCAGCTTCACTCCTGATTTCTGTACCTCCTCCCCCCGAGCAGCATAGGGGGTCGGGGAATGGGAGTTGTGGTCAGTTCATCACACGTTGTCTCTGCTGCTCCTTCCTCCTCAGGGGGAGGGCTCACACTGCCCCTGCTCCAGTATGGGGTCCCTCCCATGG
>NW_010513646.1:0-1061 GCF_000687285.1 Phaethon lepturus
GGTCCCAGGTGCTGCTACGACACACGTTTCATAGGCAAAAACCTTTGCAACAGAGAGCAAGGAAACACACACGCAGAGGGCAGGAGTGCCCTGGGTGAATATTCAGAGCAACAGCACATTTGATGAATGTATGAATCGTCAAAATACAAAGAATAAAAACTGTTAACAGTTCCCCAGAAATCTGCTTTGCCCATCTGCAGTGGCACTATTCCACCAAATATACAAAGGGGAAAACAAATATATACCTGCACATGGGAGGGGAGAACAGCTAAGGCTGTACTATTTTGTGTAATTATAGTTACGCTACTTCTTTTTTTAAAATGTAGTTCTGTAAACTGGTTGAAAAAACAATATTAAGGGGGAAAATTTAGTTTCTGGTGGGTTTTTTTCAGAGTACTATTAATATAGCAATACTGCATGAGTCACTGCTGTGCTGTTTTAATAAAAATATCCTCTGACAAATTTCTCTACCTTTTGCCAGGTACCTTTTACTACTCCTCTTCTTTAAGGCCAAAAAAAAAAAAAAAAAAGAAAATTTAGAATGCGCCCCGAGCAGTACTGATATCCTCCATGGGGAACAATGAATTTTTAATTCACAAAAACTGGCGAAAAGAGAGAGCATGAACACCAATGAAGAAAGAGAGGATGAAAAACACGCCTCCTGATGAAAACGGAGCTGGCTGCAGAACAGATGGCTGATCATTTTTTCGGAAAACTTTCTCTCTGTATCCTAAGGAATTTTTTTGTCCACTGGTGCAAAGTACAGATTACCAGGTACCCTGCAAGCAGAGCAAGTACCCAGGAACAGAAAACAAGCTGAAGCCCTTTATTTCTCAATTTCTAGTCAAAGGCATTACCCTAAATCAGCACCCGGGGTGTGGGATTGGCTCCGGATTCACACACCTTCCAGCATGCATTCCCCGCGCTGGTACCTCCGCCGCAACAAACCCGTGTACGGTCGATGATGCGGAGCAAAACAAGCAGCGGCAATCATCAAAGCAGAATTAAAATACCCATGTCTTTTAAAGCGACGGGCCTGAAAGGCAGAGCAGAGCGCGGCT
>NW_010513647.1:0-652 GCF_000687285.1 Phaethon lepturus
TCCAACCTCAACCATTCTGTGACTCTGTGAAAAGTACTGATTTACTGATACACTGATGGAATTTCAAATGAAATTGATTGCAATACATTTTTTTATTTTCTTTTAAACACATGCAATTCCAATATTTTGCAATAGAGCCTGAAACACTGTATTCAGAACCAGATATCTGGTGAGAGATCTAAGAGAGAAAGAGAGTATGTGAAATTATTTATGGGAAGACCTTTTTTGTCCTAGACAATTTAAATGTCCCTCTTTATTGGACAGATGCTCAGTGTGGTAGAAGATATCTGACTCAGTTTATATACTACTGCTGTTTACCTGATTGTCTTTGCTAAAACAATAAAACTACAAAGATTTGGACCACCATGGCAATGTAGCAGAATGCAGAGCATCAGCTCTGCACATCTCCCAGGAGCACCATAGCAAAGTCTTGAGCCCTCATCCTGCAAACATTTATGCACAAGCTGACCTTCGTGTACTGTGATTAGTTTCCCTGACACCATGTGGGTTTCATTGCAGCACACAAAACCAAACATAGACTTATGTATTTTCAGTATCAGTGTCACCGAAATCGGGAATAAACCTCGTAACACCAATGTAGTGTTAAAAGGTAGGCATTTTTTTATTTTCAGCGCTGGGAACACGGGGGATA
>NW_010513648.1:0-3917 GCF_000687285.1 Phaethon lepturus
TGAAGGGACCACGTAGCCCCCGCTCCCCCAGAAGCTAGAAGGGAGCCGTTTGGAAAATTTGTCACCGCAAAGCTGCCGTTTCCTCCTCTAACACGCACAAGGTAACCTATCGGCTGAGAGTACTGACTCGCCCCAATTTTAGTCTATTAACATGGTATATGATGGCCATTACTTCTACAACATTGTCAAGAAGTCACCGATTCAATACCGACATTTTCAGCGTAACTTAAGAAGGAATCTCTCAAACTTTCCATCAGACAATTCAGTACCATTGGTCTCTCTGTTAAATTTTCATAGAGCACAGATAAAGGTCACTAGTGTCAAACATGCAATATACAACACGGTAGCACATCATCATCTGAATATATCATACTTACACTTGAAGACTTTGTATTATGACATGCAGAACACATCAGGAGAAGTATTTTTCCAATTCATTTTTATTTTGGTTTCCATTGTTTACAGCATTGATACAGGAATAATTCATGCAAATTTACCACCTTAAATACAGCAGAGAGAAAACTCACTGGTAAGAGTATTTCAAAGAGCTCCATCAACATAACACAATGCGAAAAATGAGTAGCAGCAATAAGGTAAAGTGCATTTAGCTGACCTTCTTTAATAAGAGTTTGGGGAAGACTGCTTTTGGAATTACCTGTTCTAAGGATTAGTTTACCATTCTTTATGAAAAGCAGAAGAGAACAGCATCCTTGCTGACAGAGTTCATTCCTCCACCACTATGAATTAAAGAAGTACAGCTTTATTTTGTTTAAGAGGAATTCAGCTCATAGGCCCTTCTGTTAAAAGTTTGATTCTTGATCACTCGGGCTTCCGGGGACAAGGGTTACACACATACTTAAAAATTATTCTCTCCCATGTTAGCAGTTTTGCTTCTTAAAGAATTCAAGTGGTTCTTTCCCCCGTTCTATAGCTTAGGTTTCAGCATTACAGTGAGAATGCCTACATCACCAAAATCGGAACAGTGTCAGAAACACACACACTGGCAACCAGATTCTAAGAACCCATCAATCTCTTTTCCCCTTTACAGATCAGACACTGGCTTAAAGATCAGCTCATTTATCAGATTTCCCCTAAAGGCCTGATGAAGAGATGCTAACAGCACATGTCTTCAAAAGCAAGGTCAGCACTTCAGGTAGCTGACAATTTCCTAGTGTATTAAGGATGTGCTTAATGTTTTAACTCAACAACATTGTACATAGCCTATTATAAATGTGTATGTGATAGCTTGGGAAACTAGCGATCCAAATTTATTCACCTAATACCTGCAGCAGAATAACAGGGGATGATTCCATTTATTCTGGCATACTTCACCACAAGCCTAGAAAACACACGTCCAGAGGCAAAGACTCAAATTTCTTTCTTACTCATCCTCAGATCTGATCCAAGCCGTATTTATGTCCTGGTGGTTGCCTGAGGAAACCAACCAAGCCCAATGAAGCCCTCTGATGAAAATGGCTTTTCAGTTTGGGTTTGATTCAAAGCTGTCTACTGGAAGTGAAAGGTTTGTTTGCTTTCTGCATTCCAGGGACATAACAAGAGTCTCACTGCCAGGTCCTACATGATCAAGATACTTCTTACTGCAAATCTTAGAACAGCCTAAAGTACTTACTGCTATTTCACTATTTTTACTCCCTCAAGTATCAGGCAGCTGCTTCTTTCTGGAACTTTCATGACACACAAAACAGGGGACTTGTCACAGGCACTTATATTCACACCTGAGCATGAACGAGAAATCCTAAGGCCAGCTGATACCATTTTCAAGTCACAAGTCTCATTGTCAATAAGAAAAAAAAAAAAACACACTTAGTGGTTCTGAAGTTGACTGGGACCTGCTCAAAGATAGCCCATATTCTCTAAAGTTTGATGCTGAACAGATTTAGGTTGTCAGCAACCTCAGAACTCTGGGATCTGATTCCAGATTCCTCAAGACATTTTATGGGGAACAGAAAGGCTATACCCAACACATGGCAAAACAGTGACCCACCAAGTGGAAAAGAAATTTTACAACATAAGAACCTAATACTGGTACTACTGAAATCAGTGGGAATTTCTCCTCTATCAATTCCAACAGGAAAACACTCGAGTCCTTACAATTCCCCAATCTTATACTCCAAATTCAAAATTGATTACTTTCATCTATTTGCAAATAAAGAATGTTGGGGGAAAAAAAAAAAAGTTGCCTTAACCCATTCTTGCCCTGGTATGAAATAAAATGGGCATGTCTTCCCCCGGGCCCCAGAGGAGCTGCACTTGCCAGCTCATTCTCATACTTCTAACAGAAGAGGAACAACATCAAATCATATTACTGCACGGACTGTAACATCCTACGGGAACTCTACATGAAGCAAAATCTCTTACAGCTTGTAATCCACATGCTGTTCTTGTGGCCAAATAGTGGTAATGGAATTCCAAAGGCCTGCTTCCAGAAACACAGCTGTGCATTTCCAAAAAAACCCCACATTCATCAACTTATCTCATAAGGCAGTTCCTTACATTCTGTCAACGGGCTTTTCTTTCCTATTTTTCTTCCTTGAAGAAGCTGCCAAATTACCAGCACTACCTCCATCACAGGAGCTAGTTATGTCTTTGCAAATTATTTGTCCATGACGTGAAATGGGCCAGACTGCATTATTAAAGAGCTCTTGAGAGGAAGAAACTAACTCCAAAGACAATAAGCTTACCAAAGCAAAAATCTTAGTCCCTCTTGCTCTGGAAGAGAACTGGGTTTTGTTCATAGGTTTAAAGATACTGACAGTAATAAATCTTTCTATGAAGGGACACAGTGATTGTCTGTCATGTTCTACAATAACAGAATATTAACTTAGGAGACAGACCTGCATGGGCTATAAATGCACTGTGAAACCATCATGATGTCTGCATACATGGGATCTGTGTTTAGACAAACAGCTGCTTGTCACACATACATAAACTTGGGGCTTGGAAGTCAGAAGTTCTATCTTCATGTAGTAAAATGAACGACTCCATAAAGACATGTCAGAATAACTTTTAACCTGATAAACGTTGGTTTGTTTTAAATTTGTTACTGTACTTGATTTTGCTTTAAAAAGCCCCCTGTCAATGTGTGAAGCACACATTCCCTCTGAAGTAGCCCAGCCTCACAAGAAGGAAAAAGAAGAGTTATAAACAGCTAGTGTTTAGAGGTGGGACACAAAACGTGGAAGCAGAATCCTATTGTTCACACAGCAACTGGAAACATAGCAACAGGCTTTTGCTCATTCCCTGTAGGGAATTCCATCACCCACCATGTTCTCTGCAGTAGTTAAGAGAGCACTGAAGGGAAACAGTGTTGTTTTTCCTCTTCTTCCCACACTATCTGCTTTGCTGCAGGTACTGATGTGTGAACATGTTGAGTTCACTGTCAAGCCAACCGGCTTTATTCCTGCAAGGACAAAAAGTCTCCATTAGGTGAGTAAAATAGCTCTTCTGAAGCCGATCTGAAAGAAGCATGACTAAAATGAGTAAACAGCAAGGCATGGAGAGGCCAGAGGTCCATTCCACAATGCTGCTACCATTCCTTGCTCTTCCTCAGGTCAGGAACACTTGCCTGCTAACAGTCCCTAGGTTTTGAGGTTCAAACTGAGATCTTGGCCACAACTTCACATTGGTCTTACTGTGTAGATAAGGAATGTTTGAAAAATTCTTCCTAACAGCCTTTGCAGGGTGAAGAAAAATAGCAGACAACTGTGTACAAAGGCAAGGGTGAGACTTTTTGTATGATTTTATAATAGCCTGAAGGCGTTCATAGGAGTAGAGGACTGTACCTTTTGATAACAAACCAAAAACAAGAAGGAAAAGGCATTCTGTAAGACAGAAGATTTAAATTACTGCTGAGAGTACATGGGAAAGTACATACTGAAAGGGAACATGATCTGGTA
>NW_010513648.1:3948-13954 GCF_000687285.1 Phaethon lepturus
CATCTGCATATCAACACTATGATGGAAAAAGGACTCACTCAAAGATACACCCTAATCTGAACAGCTTGGGGCAATTGCATGAAAAACAATTGTATGCAAATGTCTGTGTATATGGGATAATAAAACCTCACCTGAGCAGTTTTGCTTTGCTCTGCAGTGAATCTAGAACTTCGATTTTTTTATTCATGGCAGAAATTTCCTGCTCAAGATTCTCCCGTGTGACATCCACTTGCTGACACAAATGAGCAAATGTCCCAGCAAGCTCTCTATGAAGCAAGGAGAATAGTTGGATATGACCAAAAAAATCAAGGAGCAAATTCAAGGAATATCCCTTTGATATACAGTGATGATGATACTGACTCGGATGTTCATCTTTCCACTTCTGGACAAGAGTATGTTAGAGCATAAGAGCAACTTGATTTGAGAGATGGAAGTACATTAAGACTAACGCTTAACAGCACCCAAATACTACATCAGTGTTTAAAAAAACCATAATATTCTTTTAAAACACATGTATCATACATTTTAAAATCTGGAAGTCAATATGCAGACTTATCTTGTTTTAACAGGGAATATCATCAAAATAAACACCCAAACAACAGAATTTAGAAAAGGTTTTAGCTGAATATAGGCAACTCACTGTTGGACTTGGTGGCTGCAATTAGAACCTGTATAACTGACGATAAGCTGCAATTTCTCACCAGCATACTCTACAAATTGCCGTTTGAAAGCTCTCTCTTTTGCTTTTGTGGTCCAGGTGAGGCGCTCGTATACATAAAGGAGCCCATAAAGACCAAAAGACAGAGCAATCAGTCTCCAACCCACAGCCTTCCAGACCTAAAAAAAACCACAAGGAAAAAAGAAATGACATGATCATCTTTTAGGAATGATGCTAACACCTAACAATGGTGCACAGACCACTGCACTTATAGTCTAGGCACTTGAAAATGAGCCAGACAGATAACCCTGACTTGCAAGCGGTTTCACTGGTTAGACAGCTTACTACTTGACGTCCAGTCTACAAAATAAAAATACCTAACCAAACTACTGGGGTTCTGTATGGGTTAACCTTTCCGGCACACTGAAAATACATCTGCAAGTGCAAACAAATTTTGTCTGGTTCACAGAAGTAAAAGATGTTTTTAAGCAACCATCTCCCTTTTGAGAAGTCATCCACCTGTAGACACAGAGACACTAGAACAGCACGTAGGTATGGAACTGGCACTACAGAAATTTAGATTCTTCCTGCAAAAGGAACTGGAGTTACCATGCAACTTGAGTTAGATCTCTTATGCCTCTGCAGTTTGGGGAGATTTGAGATTCAAAACATCCATTATTTTCAAAAGACTAAAAAGCAGCAAGTGCTGATTTTCTCTGAAACAAATTAGACATACTATCTAAAACTAGGTGCTCTCCTCCCCTTCCAGGAGGGAACATACACATGATCAGAGAGAGGCTCTTGGTAGATACTTCTGTCCTGACTCCTCTGTAAATGGGAAAAGAAAAATACCGAATTTTCTTTTGTTCTCAACAAAAGAATCAAAGACTATTTAATGCTTTTGTAACATGCTTCGAAGGGTTATCTGCACAACAGCCCTGGCTCCAAGCCTAACCATTATGCAAAATAAGCTCAATATTTATACTCAAATGGAAGATCAAAGGAGAAGTATTTCACTATCTGTGAATAGCAAATATCTACAGAACTCAGCAGTGCAAGCACTTTTCAACTCAGTGCTCCAACTTTATTTATATAAATGCTGCTCAGATTGTCAACGCACCACGCCACCAACCACGATGATACCCATAGAAGTTCGGGAAGTTAGTGAGGCCAGTCCAGTCACCATCGACACCATAAGCTCTTCCTGGGTCATAGAGCCCTGAGGCAAAGGAGGCAGACTGGGATTTGCTGGTGTTAAAGGGCGTTGAACCTAATTACAAAAGCAGTGACAAAAACAAAACAAAAACAAATCCAGAGTAAGAGAAGGCAAGCCACCACCCGTGCCACTAAAAAAACTCCAGCAGCCTGAAATGATAAATATAACATCTACCCTGACCACTCAAGATGGTATCTTACCTGGTCATTATAGCCCATCAAGGCGCGACGACCATTCTTTGGTCCCAAAAATCTGTTCACCAGCATTGTCCATCCAAGAGAGAAATGGAATTCTATGTCCTCTTGGAAGTCGGCACAAAGCTTGTCACAGTTCAAATCATAGCTGAGCATGAAGCACTGTCGGGGAATTAACATGTCTATCTGGCCCCGCAAAGAGACTGGGAGAAGGGGTTTTAAACCATCTGCACAAACAGAAAATAAAAACATTCAAAAAATGGCTATTGAGTTCACAAGAACTGGGCTTGTACTCTGTAATCAGGGTGGTTACGGGTTGTTCCATCCTCCACAGTTATTTTTCTTAGTACCTTAAATTTCCTAAAGCCAAGCATGTTGCAAAGCCATCATGAATTGCTATTCGATTCTTAGTTCTTCAGATCAACTCAGAAGGAAATCTTTCCATGGACCCTCCTAACTCCTTACAGGTAGCTGGTGAAGTTTTACAGTTTAGTGATAGCTGGGAAAACAGAATCTGAAGGCCAGTTCTAGAAGTGTTTAGGCACCATACTCCTATTAAAGCTTATATTCAGACAGGCACCTACTTACATGTCATTCACATTTCATTAGGATCTTGGGTCTGAGAAACTCTCAAGTTTCCAAATTCACAGTTCTTCTCTGTCATGAGAATTAAGCTGATTGTATATATTCATTAGCAAATCACTGCACAACTTCAGACACGGAGTGGAAAAAGCAGGGGTAACAAGTCCTCTACAAAACAGCATTACTAATCAAGATGGAAACTAAGATGATGCCAGCTGCATATCAGCCATCAGATTAAAGAGAAATCTAGAACATCTACCTAGTTATTTTGCACTTGTGGTTGAGCCCTAGCCAGCAACTAAGCACCAGGCAGCTGCTCGCTCACTCCTCCTCCCCCAGGGGGACGGGGGAGAGAACTGGGAAAAAACCTCGTGGGTTGAGATAAAAACAGTTTAATAGGACAGCAAGAGAGAAAGAAACAACGATAACAACAATAATAATAATACCGACAAAGGAATGCACAAGAACAAGTGATGTGCAATACAGCAATTGCTCATCACCCAGCGATCGATAGCCCGTCCCCAAGCAGCGATTTCCGCCCCCCGGCCAACTCCAGTTTATGTACTGGGCATGACGTTGTATGGTAGGGAATATCTCTTTGGCCAGCCTGGGTCAGCTGTCCTGGCTGTGTCCCCTCCCAGCTCCCCGTGCACCCCCAGCCTTCTTGCTGGCAGGCCAGCCCAAGAAGCTGGACTGTCCTTGACTACTTAGCAACAACTCAAAACATCAGCATGTTATCAACAGTTTCTCATCCCAAATCCGAAACACAGCCTCATGCTAGCTTCTCTGAAGAAAACCAGGTCTATCCTGGCTGAAACCACAACAGCACTACAGTTAAAAGGAAAAAGAAAGGGAAAGATTGCTCACTGAACTGACCTATCATTTCTTGCTGCATTGTCTGCAGGGAAGCTGTGATTGCATTGGAGCAACGATCTGACATGTTACGGCCCAGGCCTTCCTCAATGTGTTTATGCAGTTCCTGACAAACAAAGAAAGGTTTATTAAGCTTAAAATAAACATAGGTAAGATGCATGCTGGCAGAGTTTGCCAGTTAAAAAAAACCTCCCAAAACAGGAGCACGCATTCTCTCTGCCCACCGTTCTAACATTACTTTCATTTTTTTCCCCATTCTTCAGTGAAGGAGAGGAAAAAGTAGATCAAGAAATCGCAGATGTACTCTGCGGTCTAGAAAAAGTTCTGTTTGATCAATACAATGTGATACATCATAAGTGTATCAGGTTATCACTGAGATTATTAAAAAAAACCCCACATATTTTTTTTTTTTTTTTTAAGATGATCACTTTTTACAGAAGCTATCCAAATGCAAGATACATTCTAACAAAAGATTTTTCACAATATGAAAAGCTTAGCTCCTATCCTAGTTGGAAGAATGTCAAGCACCTCAAAGACCTGGCATAATTACTGGCTCAGAGAAAAAAAAAAAAAGCCTCTTTAAATTGCTTAAGCAACCTGTAAGAAGCAAACACCACTTACACTCTTGTAAACTTTAAGAACTACTTGCGATGGATGGAAGTCAGCTTGGTATTCATCTACCAACACTGAAAGCCGTCTGATTTCTTCTGCCATTGCATTTGACACCTAGAGAAACAGCACAGGACAGAGTTTCTATATATTTTGTCCTAGGGAGAGATGGAAAACCACCACTGAAGGAAGACATGCATTTCTTAGTAAGCACTACTGAACACTAGGCACTATGATGGTGCAGTGCCATGTGGCCATTTTGTGCCAACTGCAAAATGCAGTATTGGTGACTTGCAAACAAGGATGGCCGTGAAGTATGTACATCTATGCTCTGCCTAACAATACAGACAGGAAAAGACTGAGGCAATACAAGACTTGTGAGAAATGAACACACCTTTTCTGCATATTCGTAATAGTAAAAATGGCATGTTGTTGACAGTAAGAAGACTGACATTATTCTAGATTAAAATAATAAGGAAGCTTATCTGAAACATTTTAGTATTTTAGGAAGCATTTAAAACTGAAATATAATAGCAATAATAATTCAAATATTAATCAAAATCTCATTATTTATTTAAAGCATCTTATGAGTCTCAAAGTTTCCTCCAAGTATTCTACTTTTCATTTCATTACCCCAAGGAAAAAAAGAAAAAAAAAAAGAAAAGAAAGACTTCTTCTGAAAATATTTCTTCTCTTCCCATTTGTAACTCCGACATTTCTTGTACTTCAAACATTTGTCAGCACTTTGCATTTTTCCCACAATGCTGGTAGCTGTTTCAGACAATCTCTTTTTCTGCAGCCACTCCTCCTTACCTGCCTCTCCACTTCTTCTGTGATCTGTTTTATTTTCCGCTTGTAGTCTTGAGTAAGGAGCTCCAGCTGTTTGTCAATAAAACCTAAACGTTCCTGTCGCTCCTCTCGCATTTCCAGACAGTAAACTCTAGTGAAAAAAAGGGCCTATCAAAAAGCCAGATAAAATTCATTTTTGATCTACAAACACCATTTGAATTCCAGAAATAAGACAGACCCTCCTGCCCAAGAACAAAATGTGTCAGTATCTACAGTATATTACATACACATGGCACAGGACAAAAAACAAGAGGTTCTTCTCCCAATACCTTCACAATTCACTAGAAGCAAGACATACAACAGCATGTGTCCTTCCCACTCCCAAACATGCTGTATTCTGCTTTGCATTTTAAATTCTCATATTCCCTTATATTTCTCACAGAATACAAGCTTCAGTCACACAAGTCCCAAGCATGAGCTCTCCTCACCGCTGTTCCTGGGCAGAAATATGCACAGAATCCATGATGAGACGAACATCTTCCGCAATCTGCTTTGCTCTCACTGTATGTTGCTCAAATTTCGTTTTTACTGCTGACTGTGAGATACATTCCTGTATACAAAAAGGCAGCCAAGATTAGCAGCAGGCAGAAGCATACTAACACAACTTCTCTTCCTGTGTAATCTATTTCCAAAATGTGTTCCCACCGTGTTTATAAACTCTACTCTCCTGCCTTTCAGGAGTAGAATCTAAACAGGTTAGCACACGTAACGCTCACCTCAAATCTTCTCTCGAAGTTCTGAAACTCAAACATTCTTACTTGAAATCCATCTGCCAATGCTCCACCTGAGAGAAGGAAAGTATGAAACAACCACTTAAGTTTTGAGAAAGCAATCAGATGTTGGATGTCAGGAAATGCTCCTGCTTTACCTTGAAGTCAATGGAAAATGCTGCTAAATCACCCCTTTGTTTTTGACTGCTCTGTGAATAATCTGACCCACCCCAGTTTTATCCATTTTTTGGAACAAGATATTACCTATTTTCTTCCCTGATATCACCTATTTTCTTCCCTGTAAGAAAATGGAACGTTTCTGTTAGCTTTCCTCACCTCCTTCTGGCATCCCTTGAGCCCTCTGAATTCTGGCATTCAGCACTTCTTTTGCTGACACAAAGAAAATTCGATCCCCTGCCTGTGCTCGATCCACCACACCCAGCTCATCTACCAGGAAACTGGTACATCGCTCCATGTGCTGTCGACGCACCTGAAGGATAAACAGGATAAACCCCACATGCAGTTAAATCCGCTTTATGCTCCACCTCTTAAAGATTAGACCAGGCACCCAGAGGCCCTCTGCTGGTCTAAGCTACCAATGCAAAAGAATGAGAAAAAAAACTCTGCTGTTTTATAGAATGTTTTATAGAATCTTCCAGAGGTTATCCAAGAGATCTAACTTCAAGAAGCCCCTGTGAAAGTCTGGATTTCCAACTCGGAAGTTTCAAGAGTCATGTCTTGATCACTAGTATATACTCCCTCTAGTATCTACACTATGGTAATAAAAACCCAAACTGTAAAGCAATCACATACAACACTTTATGATTCTACCCGCAAGGACCAGAGTCAAAATGGACTCCGTAATATCCATGCAAAGAGAAGGAATTTAAACACATCACAAACCTCTTCCATGTATTCTGGTTCAGAGGCAGATGCATCCCAGCGGTTATTTAAAATAAATATATTGGGTCGAGACAGACGTTCATTCACCTTGTGAAAGAACTGTTTCTCCTAAGCAAAATGGAACAAAACCTCTTAAGATTAATATGTCAAAATTTTTTAACTTTTAGCCAAATTCACTGAACAAGCGGAGTCAAACATACAGTTTGCATCAATGTTGATTCAGAATTTGCCACCAGGACAAATACATCAGCATCTAGACAGAATTTGTCAATCCAACTGTCCAGTTCTGTGGTTACATCAATGCCAGGGCTAGCAATAAAAAGAGAACAGACATTACTATGCTGTGGAAGCAGCAAAAACAGAATTTAAAAAGTTAGTAAGAAGTGTGTTTCAGCTTTTCAGGGCACTAATTTCCCATGTCTGAGCTACACTGTCCTGATGTGACACAGAGTACAGACTAAAAGGAAGTACCAACCAAGGGAAACTCTGACTGCTAACTACAGCAAAGGACTTTAGTCACTGTCATAGATTAAAACAGGGTCAATTTCCTTGATATTTGTTAAATTTGTATTTGAAGACATTTCTGTAATTAATCTGTGATAAGCAGGAAAGAAAGATATCTCTCACCTGTCCATCAGCACCAGGTCATCCTTTAGAAGAGGACATTTGGAATTGGGCCACATTACACTGACTAGGCTGCCAGCATTCAGAAGTTCATCCTGATGAAGGGCATGAGCCAGCTGGTTTACTGTCTATTAAAAAGATGGATAATTTATAACATTTCCTATATGCTAAGTCCCATTAACACAATTATCTCCCCTTCACATCTGTTCACAGACAATTTAAGATAAAACCCAACTGCAAATCACTTTCTCCCTGGGAGTTTTTCCACACAAAACTTGCTTGAGTCTCCTAGTCAAAACGCAACTGCCTAGCAAGAGTTGATGAGAAATCTTCCTGTCAAGAAGGGCTACTGAGGAATTATCAGGAAGTCTGTGCCTTCTGTCAGTCATACAGAGCTCAAAAATTCCTGAGGCATCGTTTTGGTTCCCTGCTATCTATAACAAATACAACATATCATCTTTTTCATCAAATGAACAAGTTCCATCCTGTAACTTGCTCCATTCCTCCCTTCCTACATCTAACAGTAACCTGTTCTTCATCTCTACTCTTCTAATGATTAAAACCCTTAACTGTGAAATTTATTCACAGTACTTTAATTTTCTTGTCCCTTCCCTTTCCTGGCACTTCTGAAGAGCTCTTCTCCTTTACCTGATGTCTAGGGAAATTGTACCTTAACACTCTTCTTTTCCTCCGAGCCCTCAGTAAGCAGGAAAGCTTCATGTCCCTCTGTCCCTTCTACACGCAGGAAACAGTTAGTGGTGTGTCCAATTCCTGAAGGAAGGACTTTGTCCCACAGCATGGCATTTATCACAGTGCTTTTCCCATTGCTTGTCCTAAAGTCAGATAAAACAATGGAAGGAGCTAGACTTCTGAGATTCAGGTATACTCATTTTGATATTACAGAGAGCAAGTTCTCTAAACTCAAGCAGTATGAGAAGTATTAACAATTTAGGTGTCATAGGCAACTTACAAAAAGACTTTTCTATTTTTTTATTTTAAGAACTCTTCCAAATTAAAGAATTATGTGCTACAATATTTGTTTTTAATTTACAAGAGAACTAGTACCAGGGACATGAACATTACAAGCAAAAGCTGGAGCACTAGTGTTTCTATAAATATTTTTTACTGGCTACAACCCTAAGATGCCAGTTGCTTTACTGAGTGGGCAGCGTAGGCAACATAAGCACGTGACTCACCTTCCAAAAAAAGCTACTTTCATGTGTCGTCTTGCCAACACTTCACTAATGCCACTGACTTTTGACAGGTAGCCTTTGACTTCCAGTACCTGCTCTTCTGTGGTGACAGGGTCAAGCTCTATGTTCCTGTGTGTTTCTAAAATCAAAATACATGACATCTCTGAATTCCAGAAGTCATCTGGATCAGTACTGGGTCAAACACCTCTTGATGATGTAACACACGTAACTAAATGCTTATCTGTGTCCCAAAGACCATATGGGTAATCTTGATACATGCAATTACACCCTGACGCAGTTTTGTATCAGCATTTATCATCTGGTCTCTTTTGTGTATCTAATAACCATTCTCATCCTTAGGAACGCCTTAAACAGAACACAGCCAACACTTCAAACACTCCAACACCTTTAAAAAAAAAATCTTTTGTCTGTGTCTTAAGCTGTTAAAGCCAATTACTGTCATATGCTACATGTCACTAGCAATGGCATGCCTAGGCAAGAATATTGAAAGAATTATAGGCAAAAAACCTAAAGGGCCTTGTACAATTTATTAAAACACACCCAAACAACATAAAAACCAAGCATAGGTCATTAAGTAGCTCATTTTCATAACATGTGTGAACTTGTAAGCTTCAAAATATGAGCCCTGAACTCCACCCAAATTCAATAAAAAACTTTGTTTTTCTCATAAATATTGATATATAAACAGATATGCATGTATAAATAAGCACAGGTCTTCCAGCACCGTTTAACTGAATGGGTGTTTTTTGGTGTGTGTTTGGGCTGACTGTATGTGGGCAAAGCACTGTTACAGGCTTGTAGTTCAAGAACTCAGCTTACCTTCCAGGAATGAGGAGCTCTCATTGATGTATGCAGCCAACTGTTCAAAGATACCATTGATTTTCTTCTTTGCAGTGACAAAATGTTTAAGCGGAGAAGCATTTACCTCAGCCATGTGTCTTTTATCCTTCTTCACTGCAACTATTGACTTGGAACGAGTAAACAACAGGGACATTGCGCTACAGGGAAAAATCCAGTACATAAAGGTGGCTCACTAAGGGCCAACAGCTAGTCAGCTAAGCACCCTACAAAGAACTAGATAAATACACATTTTAGAAACAACCTTCTTTCTTTCACAAAGAAGTTGTTCCACTTTCCACAATTAGAAATTACTCAAATATCAGAAACAAAAAAATCCATCCTTCTGTCTCCCTTCCAATAAACAGGCCCCCAGTGATCACTTCTCCCCATCCTCTGCTTACTTTCAGGATGAGAGTTACGTTTTCACAAGTCGGGCATGGTCAGCTCGAGTCCCTCTTGAACATGAACGACGGCAGTCTTCCTGCCTTCTCCCTCGCCCTGGCCAGACTCCGTCCCGCAGCTCTTTCAGCGACGCCGAGTCCAGCCTGTCCCCGTCCCTGCGGCAGAGGGACCAGGGGATGAGGGACACAGACTGCCGAGCTACCTGATCGGCCAGGCTCTGCTCCCCCGCCATCCCAGTGCCCAGGGGATGCACTGGGCAGATGCTCCGAGCGGCCGCCGTCGCCTTCTCCTCAGAGCTCTGGCGGGCCGGGCGACGGCCGGCGCGCGCGAGG
>NW_010513649.1:0-1531 GCF_000687285.1 Phaethon lepturus
ATGGTTGGACTTGATGATCTTGAAGGTCCTACCTAGTGATTCTGTGATTTATGCTCAATGTCACTATTAGCTTAAACAGAATATGAATTTCTATTCTCTTCATCAGTTTTATGTGTTTTCTGCAATGACGTAATAAAATAGCACTGACCTGAATTAACTGCCACAGAGCCTTTACCATTTTTCATATCTACTATCCAAGTTGCTTCTTTCCCACCGGGACCATCTGTTATATTGAAGGCAAAGACTCCACCAATTTTCTTGACAAATTGCTCTCCTTCCTGTAATGACCATGTAATGCGCAAATTATTCATTTACTTCAAAGTAATTTTAAAATAGTTTGAGTTAAACAGAAAGTAATTGTAAAACCTTTACCCTTTCTACTCACATAGAAATATCTATTTCCCTCTATTAGGCTTCATTTAAACAACCATTTAACACCCCCCCCTCACCCTACAGGCTATAATTTTATAATTATAAATTTATTAAAAATCTATGAACTAAGAAGAATGATTACTGTCCTAACAGTCTTGTCTTAATGCAAGTCTGACAAAATGTGATTTCTTCTAATCACACTTACAAAGCAAGCAACAAACACAAACTTGAAGTTTCCTGTGTTAGTTAGCAAGCTCCTCGCATACAATCTAAACTTGCCTTTACTGAAACCCTTATGCAGGTAGGAACTATCTGAAAAAAAAATAATTTAAAATCATGGCACAGCACAGAAAGATTTCTGACATAGTAAAATTCAAAGCTGTAACATTTGTTTCAATGAGCAGTACTGAGGAAGTGACTGATGCTACTATATTCCCATCAGGTTTCACACATGTTCTGTCATAAATTAAAATCCTGTTGTAGGTAAAGGAAGTATTCATATACCTCTTGGAGCTTCTTTTCAATCTCTTTGAAAACCACATGTGACTTAAATCCATCAACAGCTGCGCTGAGAGGCACAGCCGCAATAGGGCCGGTGCTGAAATGAAAAACCCATTCATTTACATACCTTTAATCACATTTACATAATCTTCAAATTATCATGAATAGGCCTACCACCAGCGAGAACAGACACACTGAAACACTTCTGCAGTATAGAGCAACTATATGATATCAAAGTGAAGCCTACTCTCTGCTGGACTTGACAGCTTGAATTACAATCACTTCAAGTATCTAGACATTTTTGCATGTATGGACAGAACACTGACTTTATAATCAAAGTAATCTTGTTAAGATAAAATCAGCAAACACTATTGCCACACCTTGTGTGAAGAGAAAGCAGCACATGCACCATCTCAGAGAACTACCTTTTTTTGGTTTTTTTTGGCAAAACAAATTCCCTTACAAAATGGCTCCGAAAGTTTAGTTGTTGCACTTCCAGAAGTGGTCCTAGTTTCTGCCATGTTGCTTAACAACAATTTCTAGTAAAAATAATTTCTAGCTTGCATTTGCAGTAAAAGCTATGAAGGCTCACCAACCCACTACAACAAATATGTAGAAAAAAATACTCTCAAACAAGAAGTCTTTTTTTTTTTTTTTT
>NW_010513650.1:0-5149 GCF_000687285.1 Phaethon lepturus
TGGGGTGGTCTGGTAACAAAAACCAGCCAAGTTTTCCCCAAGTTCAGAAGGGGACTGACGTATAGCGATTAATTTGAGAAAATATAATGAGACTTTTCTGTTATCACAAGTACAAAATAGTAGGACAGCAATGTTGTAAGATATGTGAGTATTGAAAATCTATTATGTGACTGAAATGACCATTTTGTAAATAGCATTGATGTAGTTCTGCTGTTGTGTCTTGGTATGACTGATGGAGTCAGTTACATTATTTCATCGTAACCTTGTCCTCAGCAGCCAAAGACTGTTGTTGTTTGGCTGCTTATTTGTCATTTGGCCAACACAATTCTTGTCAAGAGTTGTGTTGTGTGTGAAATCGGTATTTGTGTCTAATTACAGACTTTCCTCTTTAGTGGCCTTTGTACCCTTCTGACTGAAGAGGGTACCTAAGCAACAGCAGTTGCAGACCACAAGTCATTGTGTGTAGGTAGTGTGATGTAATCCTTCAAAATTAACTTGATCTCAGAGGATGAAATAAAAACTAAATAGTAATTGAATGTATTGTACACCCCCTCATTGTTAAAAATAAAAATACACCCAAACATCTGCAGAATTCCATACACGGGGTTGGAGTAGATGATCTGGAGAAGTTCCTTCCAAGCGAAACAATTCTGTGAGTCTGTTCAGTTATGAAAATAAGGGAACAACTTGCAGGACTGTGTTTCGGCTTGCAAATAGAGTAGGAACAGTCTTCACATAGTGGTGTCAGAACAGGTGGCATAAGGGTTTTGAGAGGATTTGAAATGGTTGTTAATGAAGGCGTTGGAGCGTCACGCCGCAGGGCGGGCGACAGTGCCCGGCAGGACCCCGCTGTAGTGGCCCTGGCTGCCCATGGGGAGGCCCCGGGGTCTGTGTCCAGCCTCCTCGGGGGTCTCTGTCTTCTGCTGGTCGGAGCGGTCAGCTGGCGCTTTGCCTCGTCGGGAGGTTTCCTTCGCACCCTCTCCCTGGGGAGGGTTTGGCCAGGCCAGGAAGCGAGGCAGGAATGTGCCCCACGATCAGGGTGGGCAGAGAAGGGTCTGTGTCCAAACAGGCAGTAACTGCTGACGAGTTGCCCGAATTACCCTCTGGCACGGCAACCCCCGAGCTGACACCACAACTGACGTTTTGTTGGTGCTTTTTAAAGGTGACACCGTGACAGGACGCGATCCGAAAACCTGGTGCCCAAGCACGTTACTTCTGGAGAAACAATGTGGCCTGTATAAGCTGGTATGGGACAAGGGAAGGTGGCTGTGTAAGTATCGACTTACTTCAGCACGGCTGTGCTTTCATTAAGAGCAACAACCCTCACTCCCTTGTTGAGAGTTCAGGGTTGGGTGCATGCTGCCCAGCTGCTAACCTCTCGCCCTGCTGTCACCCGTGACACGCAAAGAGGAGCGGCTGTGTTAGTTCCCCTGGGTCTGTGATGCGTGTTGGCATGTATTATCTGAGCATGAATCTGAAGATGACCAGTTTAGCTCCAGAATGGCTCTGAGACCTGGGAGGCGAACTTCTTGTTGCTCCTTTGTCTGCAAGGGGACTGTAGCTGTATTTCCACGTGGCTCCCTTAATAGGACACTCTACTGAATCTGGCCATGGCACTGCTGCTTGCTTGCTGGGGTTGATCAGCACTGCAGCTAGCATTGCTTTTATAGCTGTAGGTTACCAGATGTAGCCCCAACAATTGGATCCCACTTCCAGGAGGTGCAAAATGTCAATAACTGCTTATGTCTGGAGAGGAGGAAAAAAAAAAAGTTGCAGTTGTTCTTAGAGTCCCCAAAAGAATGGAGGCACTATTGCTTGTGACTGTGCTGAAAACATGCAGGTTGTTAGTACTGCGTCGAGAAAATGATGCTTATGGGTAGTGTAGGTACAATAGAGGAGAGAGGGAGAGCGAGATGTACGTGAGAATTCCCTTCCTAGTGCTGCCTCAGATTGTGGCGGCTTTGGCACTTGGCAGTAAGTTTCATGAAGTGTTAGTCTTGTTGTTTTTGAGACTCATTGGGGTGGTGATGGGAGTGTTAGTTTGGATGCCAAGATAATACCCGGTGATCTGAAGTGAGTTGGTGCTTTACTACTTGCATGTGTTTAACCTGACACTGAGCTTGATGCTTCTGGACGAGAAAGTAGAAAGGGAGGAAGGAAATGCAGTGGTGTAGGTGTATACAGGCGCATGTGCCCGTACGTGTGCATGCGTACGTACGGGCCTGCATCGTGCACATAACATGGGTGGTTAGTAGAGCCTCAGTTGTTAACGGGATGGAAAACGTTTGACGCAATGCACACTTTGTCAATGTTATCTAAGGCGTTTTCATTGCTCTGTTTTGATGCTGCGCTTACCTCATTCAGAATTAAAACGGTGCCCGGCTTAGGGCCGCAGTCTGTCGGAGTATTTGAGGCTGAGCAGTGATTCCTGGGGGTGGACAGCAGTGGACTTTGTGGGAAGGCTGCACCGAATGAAGACAGACGAAATTCTGGCATTCATCAAATCATGTCAAGCACGGGTGTGGTGCCAGCAGAGGTGCCAACAGAGGTGCCAGCACTCATCTGTCGACACGTGGCATGTCCAGGTAAATGTAGCAGGGTAACTGTAGAAACAACCGCTGCAAGTGAGTAATCATCTTGATGACTGCAGACTTAGCAGCCAGCTGCTTGTTCGATACCAATGGCAAAAACTCTTTTGGTACCTTATTAAAAAATAATCCCACAGGCAAAACTTCAGGATTCATCTCCTAAAAAAGAACATAATGATGATGGGAAACATTGTACTTTTAATATTCCTTTACTGGTGATTTTGTCTGCAGTTTTCATGAATTTTGTAGTAGTCTTCCCCGAGAGTTTCTTAGCTACAGGTTTCACTGCAGTCTTGTAGATAATTACTTTTGTTTGTTACGAATTCTTCTTCGTGTACGTTGAAGTGGAAGATGCGTATGGCCAGAGGAAGAGTCAAGGTTTGGATGTTTTAGGTATTTATATGCAACAGAAGTATATGGCTGTATATTCTAAGATATCAATGTTACATAACTATGTAACGTTGCTATGATAAGGTAATTATGTAATGTTCCTATAAATGATATATAGGTGATACATGTACGTGTTATAGGTGTAGTGTGTTTCCCCTTTAGCATTGTACAAAAGTAGTTGTCAGTTCTTACGTTGTGTTCCTCAGATCTGCTTTTTTGCTGTGTAACTTCAAAACCCTAGCAATCTGTTCAGCAGTTATTTATTTGGTGTGTCTTTTTCCCCTGAGCAAGAGGACTTAGCCTCAGTCTTGCTTGTTCACCATAGCTATCCCCACTGTAGAGGAAATATCTCACCATCTATCCTGTCTGTTATTTTCCTTCTCCTGCAAAGCGTGGTGAAAAACAGTAACCCAAAGGCTCCAGTGCTTGCAAAAAGTGGCTTGATTGCTTGCATAATATATCTCTAGTCTGCTCTCATGGAAGAAATACATTAACGGAGTTACAAATAAATAAGGTGGTGGTGTCCTGTGTTAGGAAGAAAGCGTGTTCCATTTGAAACCCTTGGGTAGGGCAGGTGGAGGTTGCCGCCTTGGGTCAGTGATGAGTGTTGGCATGTATTATCTGATCTAAAGTTGATGTCTATCACCACTTTAGCTCTAGAATTACTCTGAGACCCAGGAAACTCCAGTTTCTTTTGGCTGCGACCTTGAGCTTTTTCCAAACTGTGGAATCAAATTACTGTCACAAACCTTAGCCCCGTGTAAGGAGAAGGGGGCACAGTTTTTCTTCCATTTTCATGTTGGAGAGGTATCATTCCTGGCTTCATACTGGCTGTTACTGGGAGATGCTTTCACGTTAACTGAATGCAGCTGTAGATACCCGAAGCTGAACAGTGTCAGCAAGTCCTGATGTAGAGGTTTGGTGGTAAACTTAACATGCGTGTGTTCATGAGCATGCGTGTTCTTGGCTCGCCACCGCCGTTGAGTCGCACCTACACGTTCAGAATGCCTGAAGGGTCATGTCACACCTTCCTTTGGTCGCAATGAACTGTCAGCTGTTCAGAGTCGCTTTTTAGGGAGCGCGCTACGGTTATAGATCTTTTCTGCTGGGGTTCGTCGTATTGTTTCCAAAACGCAATAAAAGCTCAACTGAAGGAGCGTGATGCAGCAGAAAAGGGTGGGTGTTTTATGACTTTCATTTTCTGGATTTCTTAAGAAAAGACTTGTGTCAGTTTGACCCCAAGATTACATTGTTATAGAACTTGTGGCCAGGTTCAACTTCGAATGTTGCCTTGGGGTATTAACTGCTCAGAGTGTGTTAGGAGAGGTCTGTTGGTGTGGACATGCCCAGCAGTGGCTCACCTGCAGGTGTGGCTTCTTTTGCTTTAGCTTCCAGGAGTGCGTATGCCAGAGAAAACTTGCAGCTCTAGTAAGTCTTGCTGTAAAACCAGCAGTGGTTTGTGTTTCTGCTCACACGTCTGAGAGCACCATGAGTGACTTGGGCAGGCCAAGAGTTGTGCCCCAGTATTCCTGAGAGTCCGCACCGCTGCGTTTATCCTTTAGGGC
Organism: Phaethon lepturus; assembly: GCF_000687285.1. Taxonomy (NCBI): domain Eukaryota; kingdom Metazoa; phylum Chordata; class Aves; order Phaethontiformes; family Phaethontidae; genus Phaethon; species Phaethon lepturus. Next base: position 4,544 of record NW_010513650.1, read on the forward strand.
ACTACAGGTAAAGTTTAAGGTCTCACAGCTCTTTGCAAGTTGCTTTGTTGGATTTTATTTGGACATAGATCTGGATATATACACCAGCTGGAAAGAAGCTGTTTTCTTTGACACACAGCAAACACACAGATCACTGGAGTTGTAACGTGCACTTGTCGACTGTTGAGGCGATTATCCGTGGGAAGGAAATGGAAACTTTGCAGGGGCACTTTTTAGTTAGGCTATTTTTTGTTCAGTATAAAACCCGGGTTTTTAGCATTTTGTTCCTGTTTTCAGTGGTGATTTGAATGTATGTTTCTTGTTGAGAAAAAATAATGTTTATTTTTTCCCTCCCCCCCTGCATTCTAGGAGAAAGAGCTGCGAGGTTCTCCCTCTGCGCCGCAGCAGTCCTGGCCCTTCTGGTAAGTCCTATATCCTCGCTTGCACAAGTACCGACTCTTGTCATTAGCAGTGCTGAAGCTTCTGCAGTAGGGAGCTTGGTGAGGCTGCACAGTGCATTAGTTCGTGTTCTGCCTTGCAGGGAAAACTGGATGCTCTTGATGTGGGGAAGGCAGTAGGCTTTGTTTTTTCCTGTATGCGCTTGGATGGAGGATTTGGTTCTGAATC
>NW_010513651.1:0-18263 GCF_000687285.1 Phaethon lepturus
GCTGCCTCCTGACGGACGGTAGCGCTCGGGCAGCCGGTGAGCTGCTCCGGCGGGAACTGAGCTCTGTGTTGCTGGTATAGTTGACATTTGTTGTCAGAAATAGAAAGTGGAAGGGCTTCTGTTCATATTTATTTGAAGCGCCTTCGGAGACGAGCACGATGTAAGTAAAATTGTGGTGGTACCTGCGTGGAAATGCAGAAGTCAATACTGAAATACTGCTCAAACTAAGGAAATCGGTGTTTGGAGGCCAAAACTCTTCATCATTTCCCTTTCAATTTTGCTGGCTCGGTGGAGAGTGAAGCTTAAACCTTTTCGAACTTCAGGATCATTTAATCATTCACTCGACATATTCCAAAACAGGTATAACATTCAATAGTTGTTATTGCTGAAGATCCCTGCTGAAGTGGGTTGTTACTTTAAGTGTTTGCAGATCTTTAGTATAATGATTTTTCGCCATTTATGCATTAAGCACAGCAAATAGGAGAGAACTGTAGAAATGTAGTGATAAGAACACATGTGACAATTTCATGGTCCTAGGTTTTGATAGCTGCCAGGCTGCCGTTGTCCTTCGAAGGTGACAGGCTATAACGTTCCTGTTTGTATTTGTAGATACAGCAAACTTTGAGTTACTTCTCTAAAACGTAAAATACATGTATCTTTAAACGTAGTAGTCTCTTTGTGGCATTAAATGTGCTAAGTTAAGTGATTCTGTGAGGTTTTATGAAATGTCTTCAGGCCGAATCATTACTCGAGAGTAGTACTCTTAGCATGTTGTTGTCTCCATTCAGTAACTACTCTCTGAGGCTTTTGTAGTGTAATTGCGTACCATTTATAACATAATTTAATATTTCCAAGTCCTGTGCAAGTCATAAGTTGCTTTAAGCATCCGCTAAAATGTGTTTTGTGAAAAGTGAGTGGTGTTTTTTTAGTGGTTTTGCTTTCGTGGTGTTTATTTTTGTGAAGATGCTCAAAACTTTAGCATGGTATCTATTAAGTAGTAGTATTTTAAGTGGTAGGTAGCTGTGCTTAGATGCTCATGTTTCTTTTGATGCAGTGGATGTATTCTGAATTGATACCTGTATATTCGGAATATGAAAGAGAGCACCCTTAATTTCTACTTGTACCAGACTTTTAAATTTTATGTTTGCTGTGATGCTTCCATGCCGAGTTTATTTCTCAGTTAAAGTCAGCAAGTGTGCATGCATGCATGCATTTATGTAGAAATGTCAGGTGGCTATCTTTCTCTTTACTGTTTGCCTGGCAGTTACAAGTTTTCAGGCTAGAAAATTACATGGAGTAACTATATAGCCTCCATAAACCCAGGGATATATGTCCTAGCTAAGGAAAAATAGTCATAGGCAAGAGAAAACTTCTAAATGTTAATTATAAGACTTGGTTCTGTGGTTAATGTGATGCTTTTGTTTACTAAATGTAGCTTTGAGGGTTAAACTTCAGAGCTGTAGGTGTAAGTAGTCGCTTTCCACAGTTAAAGTTTGTTCATGCCTTTGTTATAAATATATGTCAACACACACACCCCTGCGAGAGAAATTTGTTTGCCATCAGTAAACGCAGGTGTCTTCCTGAATCCTTTTTGGATCTTCTTGCATAAAATAGTTCATGTTAAACTCTCTCCCCCTTCCTGTTTCTAAAAACTTGCTAAATTTCCTTCCTTCTCTGTTGTCGACCCAAAAAGCTTTCTCTTCAGTTTTATGATGGTGTTGACAATGAAGAGACCTGGTAGTTGACTGAAGTTAGGGCAAACCTCACAGATTTAATACCCTACTACATTGTTTCCCAAATTTCATGCCACGCAGGATTTAGGGAAGTTGGGAGTTGTTTGTGTTATGTAGCAGTTAAAGACTTAAGTTAGAGGCTTTTTTTCCTAATACTTACAAAAATAATAGGTGTTCTGTATTATTCATTTCTTCACAAATAGATGGCAAAGTGTCCATAAGAATCCAGTGGCTTCAACTAGTGTGAACAGGCATTTATAACTATTTTATAAATAGAATTCTAACATTGCCTTGAGTTTTGCATAAATGTAATTTTAAATGAACGCATATTTGGAGTTAAGAGCGCTCCTCTTCACTAAATAACTTTCCTTAGGGAAAAACGCAATCAAAGAGATTTAACATTCAAGCGTCAAGTCACAAGATATTTAAATGACTAATTAGTGTTTTGATGCACAAAAGGGAATCTAGTTTGCTTCCCTTTTGTCTTACCTTTCCCCCATCCTGTTCCTGCAAACAACAAATACGGAAAATAGTACATCTTCATTATTAGAATGGGAAACTTCAGTTGAGCAGTGATGTTCTGTAAGACCCTTCAGAAGGAAAAACAACCTTGCTAAGTTGGTCAGAGTTCTAAAATATGCAATGGATAAGAGGGATATAGTAACTCTTTAAAAGGAAGTGGCAACTTTAAGGCCTTAAAGTGCTGTTAATTCTGTCAACAAGTAGAGTATACCTTTCTGCTTAGTAAGTTGTAACTTCAGTTACAGGTTTTGTTTACAGGTAAAAGACTATAGTAAAAAGCTATTTGGCACACAGACAGTGGTAATTGAAGTTATCAGCTGATGCTGTGTTCTGACAGTTGGTTTAGCTCCCAAATTTCTAGGGTGAACACATTGTGGCTGTTGCCAAATCAGTTGCTAAATCTAAGAAACCAGAAACTATGAGGAGACATATGCATCTCTAAAGAAAAAAGAAAGCCTTCAAAATGTAATGACACTCGTTATGCAACACTAAACATCCCCTGTATTATCTCAAAATCCTGGTTTTGATCAAAACACATCCTTAGTGCTGTAATTTTGAGAACCAGACAACAGACCACTGTTACTAATACAGTAATACAGATTTGGCTAACAAGTCCATTTTGACTTATAACTACCTGAATAAAGAAGTACATGGATCTTTATCCTTTGTGAAGGATTTTTTTTTTTTAAAGTGTTCAATTGTGTGCCCTGTTATATGTGTTTTTTTGAGGGGGCTGTTGCTTTTCTTTTTCTTCAACTGGGAATTCAGATTCTAGGCTGGAAGGAGACAACTGGAAAAGCAGAGGAGAGGTAACTTTAGTTGTTTGAGAAAATGCTTTACTGAAAACAAGACAGACTGAAGTCTTTTGAACATGTTCAGTAATTTATGTTTCAGAAAGAAAGCTTGCATAGCTTTACAGGCATCCTAGATTTGATGGCCTCCAACCAAACCAAGGAAAACTACACTTGTTTTCCCTGCATTTTTCTGAAAGGAAAGGAGATAGGACACACCACATCCCCAGCCTCCAGAGTCTCTTAGAATAAAAATAGAGACTTAGGGGGGATTTGAGACTTTGTAGATAATACTTTTCCACAAGGACTTTTTTTTTTTTAATTATCAATACAGTTGGGGTTTTGTTGTGTGGGTGGGGGTTTGTTTGTTTGTTTGTTTTTAAAGACAGTTAAAAGAAGAACTTATCCATGTGTTTGAAGCACCTCATATTAACATTTATAAGGCATTTTTAAAATGTCAGGACATACGAAGTTCTTAGCTGAAGCAGTGCCTCAACAAAGATTAGTGTGTGAGCAGAAATACTTTTAATTAAGTGCTGTAGTACACATTAGATAAATGAATTATCTAAATAGGAAAATATGGATATGCTGATGACATTTCTGCAGTTAATAATAGTCTTAGGGCAATTGTCATGGGTTTGAGTTTTTTTCTGTTTTGCTTTTTTGTTGAGTGAGTTAGTTATCTTGGTGTAAATGCTGATACTACTGTGGTCATGCTAAGGTTTTGGATGTTACATTGCCATTTAGTCTTACACATGTTCAAGTTTGTGTAGGTTAGATGCACATTTTCCATCGGGTAAACTTTACTAAATCCCAGTGTGTCTGTCCTTGGTGTTGAGGCAGGGGAGAGAGTATCAAGTGGTGAGAAGTCCTGTTATTTTATTGTATTACTCTCTGAACTCGCTGTTCTGACTAAGCTCATAGTCTGGTGGTTAGTCTTTGCCCTCATCTTAACTCTGGAGTAGCAGCTTTCTTGTGCTACTAGATTTCTCCAGACTGATGCACTATGTGGAGTTTTGTTTTTAAGGTTCAGAGTTCAAAATTTGAGCTTGCTTTCTAATTTTAGTTAGTGTTGGTAGTAGCAGATAGAAGAATTAAGCACTCAGTCTGAAATCATAAGCTGTACAGCTGTTCAGTCAGTTCTTGCTGTTTTCCTTTCCATATGTGTTATGATATAACTAACAGGTTGCACAGAAAGTGGAATTAAGTCTGTATGTGCAATTGTCATCTGTAAATACTGTCATACTCTATTACATGGTGTTTGAGCAAACTTGAAATAGTTTAGAATGTGGTTTTGGTCTCTTTAACTACAACTACGGATTTAATCTTCACTGGCCTGGCTTTGGGGATGTTTAAGAAAAGCTTATTTTGTAAAATTGAATTATTAGACATATTTCCCCCCCCCCCCAATACCAGCATGACCTGTCAGTATTTGCTAAATGCTTTAGAAGACCTGATGAAAATAAGCTAATGTTCATTCAAATGCTTTGGAACACTTTAAACATACTCTCTAATAGGATGTGTCTTAATTTAGCAAAGCTTTACCCGGTTAATTTCCCATTTACTCAGTTTGGGTAGGCTGAAGGATCACATCCTCTCTGTAAAACTGCCTTGAGCACAGCTACCATAGATCTTTTCCAAGCAATATCTGCACAGAAAATATGCCTTTCTCTTCCCAAATCTATGCTGGAGGCATTGGGAGGCTACCATAGCCAGATTCTCTTGCTGCTGAAACAGCTGTTTTTACCTTATCAAGGAAAAAAGCTGGTAAGGAATGTACAAGACCCATAGGTCTCCATCTAAGCCGTGATAAACTTAAAAATGTGTGAAGTAACTGTATAGCTGAATTGTAATTAAGTCAGTGTATGAATGGTCTTGAATTACATACGTGAATTTAACTAAAGGTCCTGTAGTCTTTTTTTGTTCATTGCATTATTGCCAGCTTAAGAAACTGTTCTCTGTGTGTGTCTATAAAAATACGTATTTTCTGCTAATTAAACAGCTGTGTACCTGGTGTCTAAGTACTCTTAAAATAGCCACTACCTTGCTGATGCAGAATTCGCTGATAGTGTTTTAGGATCTTGTAGGGGTAATCAGAATTATATGACTGTAAAATCTTAACAGATACTGTAACTGAATCATCAGTTAGTTGGACTAATTTATTTTTTCATTGACGTAGAGTCAGGAAAGTCCCTATAAAGTTTTTAGGTTACTAAAAGAGAATCTGTGTGTCCCTGGCACCCCACCTCACCCCCAGTTGTACAGATCAAGTATAATATTAAAACAGATGAACTGAACTCCTTTAGTGGTGTCGTCTTAGATCAGAAGTGAAACTTTATAGGATCTTTAAGTAAATGGGGAGAGTAGAGGCAGGTGTTTTTGCATACTCATTTGGTTCAGGGGTCCTGCAAAGTGGAAGAGTATTGCTTCCTGTTTATATCATGTTCCCCTTTGTCCAGCTTTTCTGCTCTCTCATAGTATGAGGCATTACTTTTATATACCAGTCTAATCTTTTTTGTGCTTACCTCATAGATAAGATTTCTGAGAGCATGTGTGTTTGATAATTTCATAGAAGGGGAACAGAGAAACAAGGGTGTGTTGCAATTTTGTCTAAAGCAACAGTCTACAAACACGTCGGTTCAGAGCTGGAAGAGATTTTTCTGTGAGCTCGTGTAATGGCCTTAATTTTACCTTTTAGTTTGGTATTGACCTTAGTAACTTACTCCAGATACATTTGTGTGAAAAAGATCCAAGATCCTTAGCCAGAAAATGATGGGAGAAAAAGCATGACAACTTACTACAAATGACCAAATTTCAAGCGTAAGAAAACTCCCATACCATGTCAAAATACTCAAGTGATTAAAAATGTTTGTTTTCTTTACTCCCTTTCTCTATACCCAGCTCACACACTATTTAGGAATAGTGGCAGCTTCCTGGATATTTCTGCTTCAGTTACAGCAGTGCTTTCTGTTCTGTTGTGTGTAGTGTTGGAAGGTATTCTGTGCACCTGAACATTCATGCAAGTTAGTCTGTCTGATGGTGAGAAGTAGCCTCTATAGTGAGCAATTTATACACTGTCTCCAACTAGCTAAAGAAACTGCTTAATTCTGTGATATGAAACCCACCTATACCAACAGTGTTTTCCTTTTGAAGTCACAGGGATAGTGGTGGCATAGACTTCGATTACAGATTGTTGGAATTTGTTTGAGGCTGGAATGAGATTGCTCATCCCAACGTGAAAACAGAAGCAGCAAAATTTACCATATTCATCTGGGAACAAGAGTTACAGATTACGCCTATGGGACTTGAAAATTTCCTGGAAGCTAGCAGTTCTATGTAAAAGTTAGGAATCATGACAGATGGACTGTTGTGATGCCATGGAAAAGTTGGTCAGTAACTTGAAGTTGCGAGCAGGGGACTGCTGTGAAGGTAGTTTGATAATGTGATGTTAGTTCTGTATATGGTGTCAGTTAAACATGTAATAATGGTGAAGGTGGACATGTCATGCTCTAAAGTAATGTTGAAAATAGTTAAGGTTTCAGAAAATAGCGAGAAGAGTTGGTTGATCATCAGTGCCTTATGCAGGTCAGGCTTCTCCAGGAGGTCCAAATTTTGTTCTGAAATGATGGAGAATATGAATTGGAAAACTCCCTTTGGAAGAATTTCAAGTCAGGACATTTGCATTCTAGGTGCATATGAGTATGTGTATATCACACTATTTTAACCTTTTCTTGATTTCGCAGTAATTGCATGAAGAGAAGGCATGTAACAGCAGCGGCTTACGCATAGCAGAGTTAACTACAGTGAGACCAATTGTTCATGTTCAGACTTAAGATAAAAAAAGGTTAGACTTACTTAGTGCCCTTTTATTTACAATGAGGATGGTTAACCATTGGAAGAGATTAAAAAGTCTCTCTCAGATTATTTACATAAAGACTGGGGAAAAAGCCACAAAGATAACTTCGTTAACAGTATTCTTAATAGCACAAGAAGGAATACAAGTGGCAGGGTTTTGGACTTAAAGAGGAGGAGCTTGCATCAGGGTAAACCAAATAATTTTAAGGCCAAGCTTGTATGGAAAGACTTTAGCTCTTGGGAATTTTCACAGCCTGTCTTTAGGAGGAGCCCTATAAGGTTATCTTCCTGACTGTGTTTCAGATTTGAGCTATCATACAATGGATTTCAGCAAAGGATCAGGTATTAATTACATACAGTAAAATATTAATAACATTAGTAATGGGAACGGACAATAATTCAGTAATCTTAATGTTTGAGGATCAAGGTGACATGGCTTTATTTTTCCTTTCATTTTAATAGCTAATGGTCTGTATTTTATTTCAGTAAAACTTAAGTTGTTCACAGGAATCTGCCTAATCCTAGTTTCGGGTAGAAGGAAGTGCTATGTGGCAAGCCCTTTAATCTGCTAATGTTTTCTTTGAGTAGACCACTTTGTTGCTGTCTCAATAATTGTGCCATAATTATATGATCAAATTCCTCAGAAACTTATATTTCAGTTATTTCAATATCAATTTGTAAAGAGTATTCAATGTGAGCTTTGAATACCTGTAAGTTAATACATTACTTTTTCAAGTCTTTGTTTTAAAGGAATGTGTGTGTATTTGTGTGGGAGTCTGTTCTGCTAGAACAGAATAATGTGCTGGCCTTAGGTATATGTAATAAGTTACTTGTTCTTTTTCCTCTTCATTTCCACTTTCTACTTGTAAGAGGAAAAACTTAATATCAAGGAATGCATCAAATGACTAATGCATCAGAATAAAAATGCTGGCTGCTGCTTTTGTATCCGTATATATCCTCTTCCTGTTTAATGAGCCTTTATGTACGTTCTGTTCTCCCTTCCACCAGTGTATGTGTATTTCTGTGTATTCAGCTGTATGTACAGTCAAGGACTAACCCTGTTCCTTCTGGGAGGATCTTTCTGGTTAAACAAATAGTTGAGGATGGAATAAAAGTTGAAAACTTCCTGGTCTGTCAGTGTCTTCAAGCACAGGTAGTTTGAGAGAGGAAGCTAATCTCTTAAGGTTTAAGTACCACTCCTAAAGATTTGTTTCCTTTATGTTTAATCAGGAGTAAGAAATTAATGCTTTTTGAGTTGGAAGCTTTCAAGAGGGTGTTGCTGGAAAGGATTGCTTTCCAACATCTGTTTATGTTCATACCTTTATACCAATTTCATGAGTTTGAGGTTGTTTCTTCCTAGTTGTAGATAGCAATTAATTAGAGATCTTGTAGCCTGACTGGGAGACTTACCAAGCTTACACTTGAGGAGAGAGATCTGTAGCAAAGGCTGCCCTATATATCCATTTCATGCTACTCTCCCTTTTCTGTTACAATTAAAGGCTGTAGTAGAATAGTCAGAAACAAATAGACTATTTCAGTCAGAAGGGACCTACAACGATCATCTAGTCCAACTACCTGACCAATTCAGGGCTGACCAAGGTAAAGCATGTCACTGAGGACATTGTCCAAATGCCTTTTAAAGACTGACAGGCTTGGGGCACCAACCACCTCTAGGAAGCCTACTCAGTGCTTGACCACCCCTTCAGTAAAGAAATGCAAGTCTTCAGATTCTTCACTGATTAGATGTCCAGCTGAAAGCATGGCTGCTAGGAAGGTGTTAGCGTGGAAATTTGAATTCTGCATAGGCTTCTGTTTCCAGATTTTAATTTTCAAAACTCGAGGATTTTGTGCAAGGCTGTGGTGTTAAGAAAGTATAATGAATGTGGGTGAAATAGGCCGAACTTGTTTTGTAAAGGTAAGAAGGGTGCAAGTTGCTTTACCAGTCTCTATTGATCTGTAATGAGTCTCACCCAAAATGCCTTTCTCAGCGTAGGTATGGAAACATTTGACATAACTATTTGTTTTCTCTTTTGTGTGTGCCATTATCATTCCTGATGTTACTCTGTCTGCATAGTGTGTGACATCTTTTCTCCAGACGCTTCACAAGATTTAGTTACTTGAAATGTCCCATTCTCTTATGTTTTTAAATTCTCTAGTTTTGTTCTTCTTCTTAAGTTTCTTTAAACACTGGTGATACAATTGTATTCCTGGTTTCCCCTGTGTCTTTATGTTTTTGCTTAAGAAATGTAGCTTTTAACTGTGTGGTAAATCTATACTCTCCACCCCCAATCCTACAGTAGTATTTCAGCAGATTTGATACTGATTCTTCATGCTTCTTAAAGTACAAGAAAAAGAATTCTGAAAAGGGTGGCAGAAAATAGGAACTGACTTCAGGAAGAAGATCTTACAGAATTATGATCTAATTTGTAGTGCTTACAATTCAGTAACCTAGATATATCTCAGAAAAGAGCTGAATTCGAAACAACAGGATGTTTTTATTGGAGAGCTTAGGAGTAAGGCTACAGGTAAGAGCCAACTTGAGTTTGAGCCCTGAAGAATTTTTGTATTTTGTATAGTTACTGGAATCCTTTTAAGTGGGTTACTTCTACAAAACTGTTGGATCCTTCAGATGCTTATGGATAAATGTATGCACTCTCTTCTGTTTCTCAACAATTTTACTTTTTTTACTATGATGTTCTTTGCCAAATGTCATGATGTTATTTGCTCTTCTCTTGCTATTTATTTTCTGTTTTGTTAGAATAAGATTATGATTAATACTAATATTAGTGCACTTGCTCTGCTTTCTGATGAGGATGTTGTGGTCTTAAAGTAGGTTGAGAACTATATGAGACTGTTCAAATGTTAGGAATAAAGGTAGTTTCAATATTCACAGTCCATCTTGGGCAGGTAGTACATTTCATCTAGTTGGAACTTCAACAAACTTCAAGTCAATAGGTAAGACTGTATTTTCGTGCAGTTTGTATGAGGGGAAAGAACTTGAGCTACCAGAACTGAAGTAAACCAACTTCCCTTTTTTTGTCTGTAATGTAAGGTTTGTTCAGTGTGGAAAAAAGTGTGTGTGGGAAATCAGTGAAACGTGCATTTTCACAAAGTGCCTCTGTCTAAAAAAAAAATGTTTACCAGAGCTGCAGGATAAGAGTGACTAACAGAACTTTCTGTTGCATGTTCATTCTCTCAGCCTTTTGAGGGAGAGGTGTTTCCTCTGAGGTGTCTTGTCTTGAAGCTATTTAGAAACTTGCTTAATGGTAGCTAAATACTGAAAACAAAGTTGGCCTGTCTTGGGCTGGAACAGAAAGCAGTGAGGTGTTTTTTTTTTATGATCTTCAGGGCTTCATTGGAGGAAGTTGTTGCAATTAATGCATTAGCCCTTATGTCTGGCCTGGTTTTCCGTAGCATCTATACTTTTGCTGTAGAAAGACCTTGAGCTGGTAGATGGTAGTTGTTAAATGTTGGCTTTGGGAGCTTTAGCTGGCTTTTAGGTAGTTGGAGTGTGGGCTACAGAATGTCCTAGATAAAAGACAAAACTTTTTAGCATTTTAAAATCTGGAGAAGCTGATGAGGCAGGAGAAACTCTGAAATGTTCCTAGTAGGTTTATGTTACTGAGGAAAGTATACCTTGAAGTATCTACTAGCTATAATTTTGGAAGGGTTAACGTCATGGGTATGTTGTGTGACTAGTTCATCTTTGTATGGCAGGATAATATGAAGTTCCAAAGCCATCTAGAAGCAATAGGAAAAACATTAATGGATATTCTTGTTGGTAAATGAGAGCCTATAAAAAAAAAAATCAAACCTGCAAAACCAAGTCCTCTATTTGTTTACTATTGATTCATTTCATCAAGTAGAGAAGGTCCCTGTGCATGATTCAGTAACCTCATTATTTTTAAATGTTGTATCCAGTGGTTGACTTAACTCTAATTTGAAAAATCAAAGCAGCAAGATATCTGATACCTTATTTTGGCTTATATTAAATGGTAATTTCCCTGATACAGTTTTCTGGAAAAAAAAAAAATTTGAATATTTTCCAACATTAGTTGTCTCCTGAATAGCATTGTCCTGTCTCTCAGCAATCTAAGTTTGACCTCCTTTTGAGCACAGGTCAAGTAAAACTCTGGATAAGAAGCACTTTTTTAGTTAATAGAGAAGGGGAAGATTTAGCAATAAAGTTGCTGGAGTCTCTTACCCAGACTGTTTTGTACTCTGAGGAGTGTACGTACATTTCAGTTCTATGTTTATACTGGATGTTTGTCTTGTTTTTTGTGGTTTATTCGTGCTGTTAACAGGGAGAATGAGTGTGCATGTATGTGTTAGCTTGTGGTGTGATTCCTTTTCAGATGATCATAGACCTAAATGCTAGCTGAGAATTGTACTCTCTGGATTGTTTCAATACTTTGCTTTTTCATGCCTGTTAAATATGAATTATGCATTTACATTAGCTGAAAATGTTAGACAGTATTTATTGCTGAGGATTTGAAGGAAGCCACACCACTGCTTTAGCAAATGGCACTGTCTGCGCAGGTGGAATTGGAATTTGAGGTCCTAAGCCAGCTTTTGGCAGCAGTATCGTTTCCAGGGATGGAGGGAACATCATCTTACTTTGGCTTACAGTTACTGAACTGACTCTACTTGGTCAAATCTTTGTCATAACACTGAATAGATGGAGGAAGTAGGAATACATTGTTTTGTGGATAGCTAACAGTGCTTCATAAGGTAGTTCCCTTTAACTTAGAAATTGGGAAAGGAATAAAACCTACTTAAGGAAAAAGCCATACAATACCATGTATTTGAGAGCTTCAAGTAGTTAATTATCAGAACAAGTGTGGTGTCAGAAATACCCAAACATGAAAAAGGAAAAGATTTGAAAAACCTTTTAGGTGTCTTCAAGCTGTTACTGTAAAGAGCTTTGAAGTATTAGTCTTGAAGACTTTTCTTTCCGTATTTCAGTGATTTCGTGTTGATAAACCTAAGGGAAACAGCCCCTCTCCACAACATTGGGGCTTAAGCCTGGTCCTAAGTACCATAAAGACTTATTCGTGATAGTAAACTGTGGCAAGTACTTTGTCATCTGTTAGAATTTCTTGTTAACAAAACATTGTATGTTTATCCCTAGTGTTTCTCATCTTGTGTTGTAATGTTGATTTTCTGTTCTATTTGTCAGTTATTTGGTCTTTTGTTTTCGGGGGGGGGGGGGGGGGAAAGGAGTAGTATAGAATCATCAAGGCATTTAATGTGGTAAGGGGTATGAAACTGAGACTGTAATTGGTAATTTAAAAGCATAACATGTTAGGCAGCTGTGAATTTTGTTCTCTAAGAATGTATGCAGTGTCAAGGTGATGATTTTTCAAGATATGATGTGCTAAATCTTTTATAAATGAACTCATTAATGGCAATATAGCTAAAATAGTCCTTGCACATAAGGGACATGATGAATTCATGTGAAGTACAAAATCACACTTGCAGTCTCTGGTGGTTTACAATGGCACTAGGTGGTGAGAGGGAGAGGTAGGATGTCTAGGATGTAATAGGATAATTTCTGAAGTCCTGTAAATGGGTTTCTCTGATATGTGGGCTATATTCTTGGACTCAATATATGGGAAGCACACAAAGTAGTCTCTAAAATGTCTATTAAATGTCAGTGTGTGTATCTATATAATATCGACACATTGAATCATAGGTATTCGTACCACTAACTTTATTCCTATGTAGCTACAAATTAGCCCATTAAGAATCAGTACCAGGCTGCAGCTGCACATGTGGTGGTGAAGCAGGCAGCTCTATGTTGTGACTGACATGATGGGGTTCAATTGTTGTGCCCTATGAGAGGTGGAGGAAGTAACCTGTATCTGTTCCTTGAGAGATCGAGTCTACTTAATTTGTGTTGTGGGTAGAAGCTTCTACTAATGCAGCAGACATAAAGAGTGAAGACCTAAGGAATGGTGGAAAGGTGATGTGGGTTTTTTTGTTTGGTTTATTAAATAAGTGAGTCAAACTGATGTGAATGCTGGGTAAGTGAAAGGTGTTACAATACCACTTTGTGGGGGGGCAGGGGCGACAGACACAAACCAAAAAAACTTGACTAGGCTAAAATTGACAGCGTGGCCTGAACTAATTGGTGCTGTCTCCTTGTAAATCACATTCAGTAGCCCAGTTTTGTCCCGGTCAGGCACTTAACTCTCACTGTGTGCACAGAGAGAATAACGATGAAGGTTACAATGCATTGAGCTTGCAAGCATTAAGGAAATGCTTGTCCTTATAGTAAACCTTGCCTACTCACCTCGGTTCTTCCTTCTTTCCTTTCCTCCCCCATATGGCTTTGCTGTCTTTTACCTGTCTTAGTTGTTCAATGTTTATACAGCTTTAAAAACAAGTTTGATCATAATTGCATGTAAAAGGTCATGAATTTGAAATGCTAGTCTGTCTTGTGTTTTTAAAGGCAATCTAAATAAACGTGGAGATTACAAGACACCAAGAATAGCTGACCTATAAAGAATAATGATTTGGTGCCTGACTCATAGTGCATGTAGCACTTTGTCATTCAAAATACATTTTTTCTGATCAGGAAACTTTTAAGTTGGTATTTAGTCTAAGCTGTTCAGGCTAATACAGGTCTCTGCTCTAGGTAATATCTTTGTGCATTCAAATGTAGCAGTGTTCATTCTAAGCCAAGAAAAGTGTCTAAATCTGTAGATTTGCAAACCAAAGATTGACATCTGCAGCAGGAGGTACATAGATAAGCTCATCACAGTGGTGTAGTCTTTGGAAAATCTATTCTAAGTTATTCAGTATTGCACCTGTCACTGTCGCTATTGAAGCAGCACTTTCCACCTTTGTAGTATCAGAGCTGAAATTCTGATCTGTTGTGTGCTGTGAATACAGAAACTAGGACAGCTTAGTTGGAAAGTATTGGTAGGTTTTACTTGTGTTTTCATGAGCATATTTTGTCAAAACTGCGAAGTAGATTTCTTCTTTTACTAGATGCTTTATGCAGTATAAGTATGTTCAGAGTATGTCTCTAGCATTTGTACTTTTGGCGGGAGTTACTTTAGTTTTCTCAAATGTCTTAGCAGGTCTCTTGATACCTTGCTGTCTTAATAAATGAAAAACGTTTACTAAGTTACAAACTGCAATACTTTTTTTTTTTTTCTTATAACAGAAGTTGTAATTTTTAGGAATATGTGATGGGAACTTTGATACCATTGACACTGTGACAGTTATTCAGGGGTAAGGTTAGGTATATTTCTTTGGAAGCCTGTGCATATTTGTGCAGCCCATGTTTCTGCTTGTCACTGTATGACGATTTCTTTCCATTGAGTGTTATACAGAGGATTAAAGTACTTAAGATGCAGATATAGTGGAATCTACAAAAGTGTGCTTGTTTAACAGACTAGCTTTTTGTTATTATATGATTCTCCCTGTGCTTTTTGTACAGGCTGTTTATTCCCTGGAGCACTGAAGAGGATAATGCTGCAGAGGTTTTTTGTTTATTTTTGAGATCAGAAACAAGATTGATAGTTTAAGCTTTTTCTGGAAAAACTGGAAAACTGGAAGCTTTTTCAGTGTGAGTTTAACTGGACTGTTGTATATGAGCTTTTTATATGGAATACATATGTGAGTTCTTAAAAGGTGCTTATTTTATTTAGACAATTAAGGCAAACTTCTTTTTGGCTGTCTGACATGAGATGCTGAGCCTTAACTGGTGAATGAACAAATTTGTTCATAAATGTTGATAATGTTGATACTTGACTTTCTTTTATAACAGTTTTGATGTTTTGCTGTCCCCACATAACTTGAATACTGTATAATGTTCAATATAAGTATCAATCAAGTTCTGTTACTATTTAAGTGTGAATGATTGCTTGAGATAGTGGAACAGTACTTCACAGAATAGGTAGTTAAACCTGACAAGAATGTTGTAAATGAAGCGATCTTACGGGAAGGTACAGCTGCTGTAGTTTTGTGTTACAGACCCTGTGTAAACCCTGCGGTTTCACTTGCCGATGTATCTTTCTTTAATTACTATTTTCTTTGTTAATTTGCCTTTTTTCTCCTGACAAAAAATAGTTGTCTATGTGGTGGGTGTCTCTCAAGCCTCTTTTATCCAACCTTGATGTTACTAAAAGTTGACAGAAGAAAAATTATCTGACTACTAAATGTGAAGACTAAAATAAATGTGGCTTGCCCTCCCAGCTTCTGATACCCTGTGGCTCAGGGAGAGTACAGCTCTGGAAGCATGGCTGTGGTTTTTGTGCTGTTCTTACTGTCCTCAGTAGGGATGCCCATGGGCTCCTTTTTGAGACAGGGTGTTAGGCAAAGTGACACTGATAAAAACCCACGTGTCTTGCAGTTAGTTTCCAAAAATGTTTCTGAATTCTTTAAAGAGTTTGGTTACTAGTGATGCCTAGCATTCAGATTAGCCCAGTCAATCAGTTTGGGCATTTTTTTTTTTTAAGTACTTGACTGTAGTTGCACAGTTCGGTGTTTAGAGATCTTACCTTCAAGTTCCTGATAATGTTAGGCTTTAGAACCTTACTGAAAATTCTGAGCGGAAAAATTGTAGTTCTAAATATTGTTTTCAAGATCTGTTTTTAATGCCTTTTAACAAAAGAAACCAAATCCTGCTTTTAATTAGACTTGTTTTTCCCTTAAAAATCCTTGAGCATATGTTGATCGCGGCAGTTTGTGAAGTCTGGGCTGTGGAGGGGAATGTTTTTTAAGCCTTCAGCAGACTAATACTGGGAAGATAGAGGTGCTCCTCAGACTGTATGTTATGGCTTTATTCCCTTGCCTGGTGTTTTTCTCTGCCATATCTGTCTTGATTCTCTACTGCTGCCAACTTGATTAATGGATCCAGATTGAGATATGCCTTAACTGCAGAGGAAAAGAGGTTGGTTTAATGAGGATCATTTGAAAACCTGGTCTGAGGAACAACTACTATGGAAGGAGCAGTAGATTTTTTTTCCATAGCTGACATGAAAAACTGAGAGAAATGTAGTATAAAATTTCACCCAACTCATTGAGTTCTTTCTAAGTCCTGTTACCTATCTAAATGGAGATTTATAACTACGCTTAACTTCACACAGTTCTGTGTATGGTATTCCATGGCATACCATGATATGTAACTGGAATAGTTGTGGCACCCTGTCTGTGTTGGAACACACAACCCTGTGTGCATCTGAAGAGTAGTGAAACAGAATAGATACTTTTTTGCTGCAACGCTGGGCTACCATGTTACTCATTATTCCATTACCCTGCTTTTTTTTTAGCAGTGCTCAGTCCTGTTAAGAGTAGTATTGAGTCACTGTAGCTAACAAAAATTCTGGAATCCAAGTGTACAGCTTTTGCCATCCAAAATTATTTGAATTGTTATGCCGTATTGCTGATGCACAGTAATGTTTAAGCAAGTGGCAAGGTAATGCTGCATCTTTCTTTTAACTTGGGAACTTAACACAATTTTATTATGAGTCAGATGATGAAATGATCTTGAAGTTCCACTTCCATTTTCCCCATACAAGGGGAAAATTAATGTTGCTGTAAAGATTTATTCAGGCTCTCCTAAAAGACTTTATAACTGAAGCCTTTGATAAGGAAGGGCTAAATTCTAAGGGCTGTTATTACTTCCTTCTAGACTGCATTCTGAAAGCTGTATCTTTGTAAACTATAAAATCTTGCGTCGTCTTTTGTTAAGTCTGATTTCAGCATGGAGGTCATGCCCTGGACTGCTGAAGTAATATGTTAAAGCATCTTCGTGTTTTGGAATCCTTTATTTAGGGGGAATTTATTTAGTTATTAAACTATATTTTGTTTAATGCAGATCATTTAAATAGTTTTGGTGCATTGCAGTCTCACAAATTACAACAATACAGCTGGAACTGTGGGCTGTGGTAAGGAAGGGGGACTTCGACAGGTTTGCAGTTAAGTCTGGAATCTTATGAAATGTGGCTGCGTGGCAAAGTCAAGTGAGATGGGCTGAGCTGATTTAACTGTGTTGATATTGAGAAGGTAATGTCACTGTTTTCCTAGAGCTTGCCATGATCTTTATGTTACCTGTCTGTGAACTGGTTTAGCTCACAGCAGAAGACGTGCCTAAGAATAACTCCCCTCGCCTTCATGGGTTACAGGGCTGCACAGACTGAGGAGTTCCATGAGAACTAAAGTGATTAGGAAAAGATGGGGAATTTTTATGACTGTTACCAGTGCTGAGGAGGTGGGATAGCTCCTTCTGCTAGTGTTGAGCTGTTAGCAATTCTTAAACAAAATATTTCAAACTGATTCTGAGTCCTGTGGTTCTGAATGCATGTAGCACAGTGGCGATTTGTCAAGCAGCTGAATAGCTTCAGTCTTTTTAGGTAGTCTGAAGAGGACCTGTGTCTGGGAAGATTGAGGTGTTGAATTTGGTTTGTGAACTATAGTACTTGATAAGTGCATGTGTTAAATACTATAGTTTTCCTGACTACAAGGGTTCCTAGGTTGTGTATGTTGTCCTCTCTAGCACATCTTGAGCCAGTCTCACATTTCTTCATCTCTGCCTGTCTGTTTTCCATGGTAATTTAGAATATGAAACTAATCTCTTTTCAGTTTCCTGGTAACTGGACAGCAAATCACTCTCCATTTCTTCTACTGCTGTCATGATCTCTAGTGCTAATGTTGTTTGACTTCTGGGTCAAATGCCCTTTGTGTCCTCCACCTCCCTACCACCATTCACTGAACAGGCATGGCAGGTGAAAATTTCCCAGAAGTTGTAATTTGCTCCTGGAAGTCCACAAATATGGGAGCACAGTTTTTCCAAGAAAAGTACACACTCCTTGCTTAAAGTGTCTGATGTGAACATGGGGAAAGCAGTCAACTATGATGGTGTGGCTGACCTAATTTCTAACCAGTGTTCCAGATAAAAAAACCTAATAATTAGCAAAGTTTCTTGATAGTCCATTAATTACAAAAACACATACTTTTAAAAGTAAATTAGATCACATTTTCACTGAGCAATTGCTATTTAATGCTATGCAGCTATTTTGAGTTGGCATTTGTAGCAGAGATCTAATTATTACAGTAATTACTGTGGAATCCTTAATTGACTACTCATGAGACTGACATCAGTTGATTAACAGAAGTGATCTCTGTATTTTTTCTCCATGTTTGGAATATGAAGGGACAGTTTTATGCTCTGCTATAACAAGAAAACAATTTTCTCTGTTGCACAGAATGATTCAGGGTATTGAGAGATCTTGGCAGCCTCAGAAGGGAAGATCTTACAGCTCTGTGGTTTGGGTGAATATTCAGGCAGCTTAGGTTGATATGTGAGGTGGTGTCTGTGTCCATATATACTAGTAGCCATAATATAAAG
>NW_010513652.1:0-21047 GCF_000687285.1 Phaethon lepturus
CCTTAATGATTCTGTGATTCTGTGAAACCCCACCAGGGATCAGCTCTACCACTCGTCTTCTATGACTCCTCATGTATCTGGGTATCCTTCCGTTTTCCACAGCTGAGAGCCTTTCTCTGGGAGTCTGAGATGTCCCAAAAGGCCCCTGCCTTGCCCGATACCATACAGGTGTCATTTTGGTGCCTTGAACACTGTGGAGCTGGTGTGTGGGTCACCAGGGCTGTGCCGAGGGGTGAGTGCATGCATAAACCCAGGGTTCTTCTAGTGGCACAAGATACTGTGACATTTCTCTAACGCTACAGCTACCCAAGCAGGGCTGAAGGAGGCCTCAGATATACTTTAAATTAAAATAGCAAACAAACCAGGCTTTTGTGGTACTGTGAATACTACTGACAAGTCTACATTGGCTGGAGCACGGAGTATTGGGGAAGATCTGGTAGCTCCTTGTTATCCAAGGGGTCTTACACAGGGGTATCAACTAAGACAAATTCATGAAGCATGGTAAAGTGATCCTGTCAGAAGGGATGGCTAAAATATTTTATTCTATATTTGTATTTAGCGAAGAACACATGTGGGTCTTTCTTTCTTACTTTTTTAATTCAGTGGCATTGAGTATTTTTTTAACTGCATTTGACCTCATTTCATTAATTATAAATTAAAATTAAATATTTTGCAGAGTTTGTTTTTATATATATATATTTTTTTTTTTCCCATCAGGGGAAAGAGAAAAACAAACCACAGAAAAAAAATCCCAAATCAAAAAACCCACCACACTCAGGTCATTGACTGGTGAAACATCAGAAGTTTCAGTGAATTCCTCCAGCGCTTTTGGAGCTGGAAACAATCTTTTGAATACCCATGCTGTGTTCATTTGTACTAAAAAAGAAAGTGGATGTGTATTTAATTGTTGGTATGTCTTTCTAGATGGTAATATTCTACAAGAAAAGAAAATGTTTTCCTCTCTGGTGGCATTTGTTGCCAATGACATTCCCACAAATCTCTCTTTCCAGGTTCACAACAGTATTCTGCTGTTACATTCACTGTCTTAGCCATACAGAACTAATTGAAGTCTAGTAGTATAGAGGTAATACGCAGCTGACCCAGATCCCTTATTTGCTTTGTTCTAACAGCATGAAAAGGACCTTAAACTGTGAATAAGGAAATTACATTTGCATCCCTTTTACACAGGCAAAATGGGGTAAGACTTCATTTAAAAGAATCAGTATAAATAGCTCTTTTTTTCTCCATCTTATTCTCGCTATTCAAAATCACAAGTTTTACACAATTTTTTCTAAAAGCATGTGCACATTCAGATAATACAAGTTCAGTAAATAAGCCTCTCCCAGCTTGATTTCTCAATGACCTTGATTTGTGCTGAATAACAAATGACCTGTTTCATTAAGCCTGTTGCCACTGACCAACTGACAAGATGGTAAATATTATTGCTAATGCAGCATACCATGGTGATACTAGGAGGGCAAAATACTGAAAAGCACGAAAACAATGTACAGTCTGTTTGGTAAATGGCCAAAGGGTAATATTAGCCCTGAGATCAACCCTATGTGAAGAAAAAGGAAGGGAAAAAAAGAAAAAGAAGAACACGTTTGGCTTTGCAAGATCCCGAGTATTTTAGGAGGTGGGGGGTTCCTGTGCTGTTGTTTTCAGGCATGATGAAATCTAAAGTAGTGCATGATAAAAGAAGCATTTGTGTTTCTGTACCAAAGTACCACAAAAGTACAAATGTGAGAAAAGCCAAGACCACCCATGGGGAAAGGGTTCTTGTTAGAGCGGCTGCCGACTGGCCTGTGCACCAGAGGGTGGCTGTTGCTGAGGTGGTGGGATGAGGGCTGAGCTGGGTGATCACATTCCCTGTTCTCAAGAACCCTTCAGGGTAGGAGTTCATAAAACATAAATTTGTGTCCTTCCTTCCTTCCTGCCTTCCTGCCTTCCTCCCTCTCTCCCTGCCTCCTCATCTTTTCCAGAAAGAAAAAACTTAATCAAATTCTTTTTATGATATGATATTTGATCTGACAGTGATGCAAAGGAAGCAATAGAGGATGAACGAGGTCGGATACAGAGCATAGACCTACTTTACGATGTTCTACCAAACACCTACTACTTCAATTATTATCTAACATTGCAAAGTCTCTTGAGGAGGATGGTAATGGCAAAACCTACCCAGAGCAACATGAAGTCACCTGGGAATTATGTCTAAAACATAAGAGCTTTCTCTGAGATAGCAAATTCGGAGTCAGGTGAAACGTTGGCAGTTTTGGTTATGGTCACAAGTGTGGCAAATCAGACACCCTGCGGGTGACATGTAGTTGGTGGTGCTTCCAGTGCTGCCATCAGTGCATCGGTACCCGGTCCGTCCATGCGCACTACCAGCCCCGTAGCTGCCGAGGCTGCTCCAGCTGACCCTTCAGAGGCCTTTGTAGCCGCTAACAAACAGCACAAGTTAAGACTTGCCCGATCTCTGCTTTCAAAGAGGGTTTTCTTCCGCTGCTGAAATGCCCCTGGATGCCTCTGCTGTCCCATCTCCCAGGGATGCACAGTGGGGAGGGAGCCCAGGACCAGGATGTAAATCTCCTATGGGGGAACCACAATTTGGGCTCCCTCCGCCAGAGAGGATGGTTGGATGTACTTGACATCTTCGTGAAAGAAAAAAACCACACCTTTATGAAATAGAAGCAAGCAAAAGAAAACAGCAACAGAAAATACATTGGGCTCCATTTGATCCAAGACAAAGCATTTTTCCCCAGCATTTTGTTAGAATCACAACTCAAGATGAGAGAAGCCTGTAGAGATAAACTCAGACAAACAACGCTTGCCAGCTTTACATTCCTTGGAAACAAAGATCCACAGATTTTCAGGTGTGTTCTGTAAAACTCTGGGAGCCAGCCTTGTTTCCTCTTCGCCCTTCACACTTCGAAGCACCTCCAGAGCCCCCGTGATAGTCCAGGTCATGGTGACCCTACAACGTTGGGTAAGGGACACAACCTGGGGGATGGCTCCGATTTCATGCTCAGCTCCAGCTACGAAGGAGCACAGTACAATTTAGGTCCATTGGCCGCCAGCACCATGGCATGCATGGGGAGGGGTCTGCCGCAGAGCGGGGCAAAACGTGGTGGTTTTGACTCACTGGCACACCGAAATATGATCAGGGAGGGGGAAATATTGTGGCTTATCAGAAGGGGGAGCCTTTTAAGACATTTGGCAAGACAGCAAAGGCAGGAAAAGCTGCTTTGGGCAGTCCCCTGTACGTAATTCAGTCTGAATAATAATTCTCATTCATGTTGTGTTATGTTATTCATGGTGTTTTGTTAATGAAAATTGTAATTTCTAAGTGGAAGGCAGATAGTTTAATTTTTGAGTTACAGAAATGAAGTATTTTTATGGTATTAATGTACTCTTCCTTTTCTCACGTCTCGGCTGTAGCCATTTTCAATCTGCTGTTCCAGCTATCACTGAACCCACAACTAACATGTTTTCTTGCTTTCTGGGGTTATTTGCTTTTTTCTATCCTACTCTAGATCAGAAAATTATAACAAGCTCATGGAGAGATGCCCAGAAGGGCTGTGCAGGTTACGGTGGAGGAAAACTGCATGCGGATTGAGCAGCTCTACTGCAGGAAATAGTACTGTGGATTTCAAGGTGAGTGAACTCTGACAGCTGAGAAAAAAAAGCTGCTAAAACGCTGAAGCGGGCATTCAAGGCAGGCACGTGAAGGAGTTATGACTCAAAGAAAGTTAGCTGCAGTGAGCTGGGTTTGCACCGGGCCAGCCGACAGTGCCGAAGCATTGCTGGCTGGGTACCGACATGCGGGATGAGCTCTGACCGCTGCGTTGGACGGGGCAGTGATGCCCCTGCCAGGAGACCTGCAAACGTCTCTCTTTCTAGTGAGCAGAACGGTTTAAACCAGCCAAATTGCAAAGAAAACAAGCAAACACCTTGCTGCACAGACCTCCTTCTCCCAACGAGCTCCTTATCTGGGAGAGGTTTTCCATTGATAGAGACGAATCACTTGCACTAAACATTCCATTTCTTTCCTCTCATTACCACTGAATATGTATTTCCCTGTGGTTTGAAAAAGACTTCATAAGTAGCTGTCCAGCATTTCATTTCTCATCATACATTACTTTAGGAAGAGAGGAAACCATTCCTTGAAAAGGGAAATTTCAAAGCAGGGCCTAATGTTTCTTTTAACTTTTTTGGTTTTTTGACCGCTCAGCAAAATACAATAAAAATAATCTTAGGGAGAGAAGCAGCTAGGACCTATTTTCAAAACCTGTGGTGGGAAAAGACTGCTGAGGGCGTGACAGGTAGGCATATCTTCTGTCAAACTGTCAATCATCCCTATATGTATGTTTTACCATTTTTGAAATGCATACCCAATCCAAGAGCATAAAATAGTTGTGGGAGGTGGGAGACACAGGCTGCCTTCAACTGGAAAGAGAGAATACGTTTGGATTTTTAACAAATCTGGTATTTTTTGCCTACACAAGCACTAGGTGGTATGCTACGTGCGAAATAACATATGATGCAGTTTCCTTTGCAATTTGTCTGTTTTAAACCGTTCTTTTTACTAGAAAGAGAGCTATTGAAAAACTCACAACCATTCAATACGCCTGCAAAACTGCATGAATATCTTTCCTCTGCATTTGAAGCTAGGGCAAATTATGAAGAGAAATACCCATGTGTGTACTGAAAAGTTGATACCTACGAAGTTTTTCAGGTGAATGTGCTAGATCAGCTTCTGACACATGAACCTTGAGCATTAAAATAATGGGTCTGTTATTTGGTTACTCACAGCTGTAGTTTTCTTATCTTTCATGCCGTTTTACAATGTGAAGCAGAACTGACTATGTGCCAGACTTTATGACAAGCTCACACCAGAATATTGCTATTTGTTGTAGCTCATGTTGGCATACAGGTCTGAAGGAACACTAAGAAAAAGCATCATTTTTTAAATTGTGGCTTAATAATTTTTTAAATTGTGGCTTAACTGAAATGGAATAGTTCTTATCCCAAAAGAGAAAACAAAAGCAAAAAAAAAAAAGAAGTAGTGATCTAGCTGGTTGTATTAATTCCAGAATGATTAATGCTGTCACTCTGAGACACATACAACCCTCTCACACTTTCTATGCATGTTTTAGAAGGACTTGGGCAATGAAGATCTCAAAAACTGTACAGTTACTAAGGAATTATACAATAACAGTTGCAACAAAATTCCAGTTAATTACATTTCTGTATTACCTTTTTAGAACATGTGATGCATAGTTATTCTGTACACATTTCCTTAAGAAATACAAAACATTTCTTTGCCTACAAGCATATATCTTCTGAATTATCTCCACATCATAGGTAAGAAAGATGAGTCTAAAACCCCTATCGAGGTTTCCTGATTATTTCATACCATTTAAAATTAATTCCCTCTGCATTTTCTTTTCTTGTCTCCTTAGATTGTCTCCTGTTCAGCCATGGTGCCTACTAACAGTGAAGGCACCTGTTCCCTAAACTAAAGAGAAACATGGCAACAAATATGGGTAAGTTTAGTGGGTTCAACACCAATATAGCATCACGGCACGCATGTGTCTGTCTTGGTGTATGTTCTGGATGACATCCATTTCGTATGCAGTTAACCTCTGTGCAATGCGAACAGTGCCGTATGGGATTCCTGTGTGTTACTTGGAAACACTTAAATAAGACATGGGATACACAGTGCTGCAGAACAGCAGCCTTCCCCAGTAACACACTTAAGATTTCATATCAGGATGCAGGACTTGAGCCTGTAAGTGCTGAGATGTGACAGATTCACTTCAAAAAATATTAATATTTCATGGGTTTTTTATATCAAGTTTTATCACCCAGTTTTCTAGGAAGTAATCGCAAAATAATTCTTTCCTTTTCACTTTCTTCCATTTCCTTTTCTTCCTACTCACTTGTTTCTACCTGTTTCTTCAAAACCTAAAAGTATGCGTAATTTTCATAATTTAGTCTGGCTTTCTGCTTTAAGTATAGCTTCTGTTCTTTCATGTATTTTTTTCTGAATGTTCTCTCCTTCTGCTTTCTTTCCTTTCCATGATTTCTCATGATGCAGTATTTCTCTATGTGCACCTCCATCTACTCCTATATCACCCAGTTCTTCTCAGCTCTTTCTGAATTTTTCATTCTCTGTGGTTTTCAATCTCTCAGAGAGTTGTTCTCATTTTTTTTTTTCTGCTGCTTTTTAAAGCATCTCCTCTTTCTCCTCATCTACACTCCCTTTACATTACTCTCACCTATTTTTGGTGCCTGTCTAGATCCTTTTCTTTTTTTTCCTCACCTCTTCAACTTTCTGCTTTCTAAGTTTTTCATGTTCCTTTCATTCTTGTCACACATTCCCCACTTTGAGACAAAGCTATAGCTGAGAAATTAAGGTATCTGAGAACATCTGCAAACAGCAATTTATTCAACTTTCTGAAGAGCCAGTTTCACAGAGAGATCAATATTTGTGGTGTACCCTTCATACTAATACTAGTACTAACTGCAGGTGTTATGCACAAAATCTCCATTTTTACTGCACAAATGGAGCTTGGTTCCTTGTGTAATTGTCTTTTTTTTTTTTTTTCCTTTCCCCCCCTGCAGGTTTACTAAAGATTTATGTTTTGTAAGTAACCATTGCCCAAATAAGTGGCATTTGTTTGAATATCATCTTTCCTCTCTACCCACATTGCCTGCTTCATCTCTGCAGACTTTTATGTACTTACAATCAAATTTTTACAGGCATGTGTTGCCCTACAAACTAGTCATCTCAACAAGCTGAGCAGGACTGGGAGAATTAGTGCAGTATCTTTTTTTTTTCCCCAGCATAAATATTAGGCTTTTCTCTTTTTATTTCCAACATATCTAATAAATGCATTATCCAGTCATACAATATTATTCTCCTGATTCTGACCCTTTTCCTTGCCTTTTGTGAGAAAAATTCTTCCCTGACTGCAGCTATGCAGCTCCATCGAATGCAGTGCTGTGCTCCAGTAAGGCAGTCTGGTTGTAAAGGAGAACAGAACCCAGCTCAGAATTATTATCCTGCATTATTTGTCTCCTGTCTTGTGTTGTGTATCCCTTCCATAGATCCATTGCTTTTCTGCTTCAAGTCCCACTGGTCCTTCCCTAGCTACCCTGTAAACCCTTTGCTCTCTGACCCATTTTGTGGTGTTTCTTTGAAACTGAAGACAGACAGCTGTCTCTCCTGCAATTCAGAATCAAGCAGAACAAACCCAAATGAAAAATACATAGCCCTGCATCAACCTTACCTGCTTTCACAGCTGCCAAGGGTATAGGACGTTATGTCAATATCCACGGAGGAATATTTCTGTGACAGCCCTGGACTAGATGGCATAGGTAAGCTTGATGAGACAGGGAGGCTTCATCCGTAGGTTCTCACAGGTACAGATAGGTACACAGGCCTTTGGAACCTAAAAGTTCCCTTTATATACAACCTAGTTTAAAACTAAACTAACTGTAAGGGCCTTTTTGGCCAATAAAGAGAAGTAACTTCCACTCAGGTCCACATCCTGAGACTGCTGCCTAAGACAAGTGAAATCTGCTGTCTGATGGAATGGTTGAAATCTTTAGAGATGGAGAAGCCATTTACATGTACTTCTTCTTGCTCTGAGAAAGTAACTTTCCAGGATTCTCATGTAAATATGCTATATCCCTCAGTGTATGGAGGTTATAGTTTTAGATCCCCTTCCCTTACGCTTTCGTCTTCATTTTTCTCTGAGCCCTCACTGCTGATCACCTTAAATTAGCTTTTTTTTTTTAGAACAAGTTTAGATCTATCCCAGTCAAAGGAAATGACTGGAATGCTCAAGAAGTTGCAACCAGAGATATAACAGCCTCTGGAGAGGATATATCTCCTTTTCTACCCTAGTGTGCTTGTTCTTAAAAGTCACCAAGATTTAAGGGGAATCCTTACCCTGCTATGGAGCTGATACTGGAAATAAGAGACTGGGACATTCAGTACTGGGCTGGGTCCAAATTCAAGGTCGTCTGTGCCCTGTTATCCAGTTTGGTCCTAACCAAACGGGTGAGCCAACCCTGAAGTTACAGCGTGGGAATATAATATCCACACTATATACATGTACTCTATATGCAATAACTTCCATAGGAAGTCTTAAGTGTAGCAGGCTGGTGAACACCAAACCTAGACACACCAATTTTATTTGCCCCTCCCCACTTCATAGCAATCATGATTGCCTTCCAAAGACAAAGTCAGGCAGGTTAGCAACCCATGAAGGACAAAAATTTCAGAAGCCTGAAATAAATTTGCACATTTGTGAACCAGTGTCACATTTAATCTTTTTTCTCCAAAA
The DNA here is from genome assembly GCF_000687285.1 of Phaethon lepturus. Taxonomy (NCBI): domain Eukaryota; kingdom Metazoa; phylum Chordata; class Aves; order Phaethontiformes; family Phaethontidae; genus Phaethon; species Phaethon lepturus. The sequence goes on from NW_010513652.1 coordinate 8,358, forward strand.
TAAACACTTTCAGCAAGGACCATGTGAGCTGTTAACTGGATGACCTTTCACTTTGATTAAGGGCATGTCTACTCAACACACTGGAAGGACCTATCCCTATTTTAGTTTGGAGTTGTAAGTCAGCCCTTTGCCTTTCTAAATGATTACAATCTATTTCCACATTGAGTTTCAAAATATGAATGCGTAACTTATAGATTGAACTGGAAAGAGATTTTGGTCTTGTTAAAGTCAGAAAAAAATTTGTAAATGATTGCCACAGAATTTTACTTCTGATATTTAAGGAGGCAATTAACACAGCTCCTATCAACCTTGCTAGGAACTTAGTATTACAGAAATAATTGTTCACATATTAACAAGTTTTGATTTCAGCAGCTAATATTATTTCCTGTGTTTGGAAATACAACATTTCAGTCTGCTTCTCAATCTACTGATAGAGCTTTGTATCAGCTGATGTTTGCACGATCCAAATCTTGTTCTTCTGCATGAATCAAAAGTCTAAACAAATGGGATATTTTCTAGAAGCCAACCCCCTTTCAGCCCAGAGACATAAAACCACATGAGAAGGCTTAAACTTCCTTCCCCAAATAGCTGAAGATGTGTTACTGTTCCTGCATATGCAGAGTGCTAACTGCAAGTGAATAAAATACTTAGAAGTGTGGCCATCATATTTTCACATATGGTTAAGTTTGTTATCACAGTATCTTATTTCCAGAATATGGCAAGCACATGCATAAAACTACAGCAAATTTATTGAGCTCGGCTTTGCTAGTGTTTTTATAGCTAGGACTGTGTTATCTTATCTTTTTGAAACAAGAACTATTAAGAAATTCGGAGTTCTTCATGTGATCCAACATACATTTCTAAATGTGTTTCTAAATGCCAAGGACTCTCACATGAGACACAAATCCAGTGAAACCAAGCTTCCTTGGAAGTGTTGGCCGGTCACTTTGTCGATGCTCGTGCCATTTGTTTCACTTTCCCCTTGCTATGTCAGGAAAGCTTTAAAAAACCCCTCACACCAGCCTGTCCTAACCCCGAGCCTAAGTTTGCAGCTATTTCCTAAATTGGTACAGCCAATTAAACAAGGAGCTTGGAAAGAAAATTATTATTATATTTGAGCATAATAAAAATCCTAGCCCTGTAATTTTTATTTGCCCACAGCTGAGGTACCTGAACTCCAACTAAAATAGTACCAGACTTCAGCACCATTAACTTGAAACATACTGAGAATGAAAATCTCTGTGAGGGTTTTAGATCAGCAGTACCTGGCATTAGTGTCTCTGCATCTCAAAATTAGCTAATACTGGTGTGCCAGAGATCGTTTCAGGCAGGCAGCATTTTTGGACATGTTTTCATTGCAGTCCTGACAAATTTAAAACAACCTCTAAAACTCAGCACGCAATTTTGCAACTATATATGTTTGAATCAAAAAATAGGCAGGTACAAAAAAATTGAATTCAGGAACAAATGTGTCTACTCCAGATTCTATTATTTTGCATTTGAAAACAGTGAAGTCACAATTAAACACAGAGATAAGTCTGCAGGTGCAGCTCCTGATGATGGATTAGGTCTAAATACTGCCTGTTTCTGCAGGTGTGTATGCCAGCCCATGGGAAGAGAGAGGCAGGGAGAGAGAAAAATTAATTGTTAGATTCTCACTGTTACCAAAGCACACATGGAAGCCCTGAAGTCTGTTCTGCATTGCCTTTCTCTGCTTCTTTTGATGCGGTGTGAAAACCGTTAGATGCAGTTAGTCATGGAATCAGAGCAACAAGGACTCCCACAAGATTGGACTCGTGGGCATGGCACACAAGAACATAGGGATTGGACTGCAGTAGTAGATCAAAATATTGAGCTCGAAGAAATTATGAATGGCTAGAGGATGTTTCTGTTTACTTCTAGCTCAGAATCCCTTTGGCTTTACACTCCTCATTTTGCTTTGTTTTAATGTTACAGACTGCTCACTTTGCTTATATGGGTAGTCCTTTCAAAATAAACACAACTAAAAAGCAAGAAAAATAAGTTTCTATCAGTCAGCAATAAAAAAAACCCCCCACAAAATGGCAACTAACCCTAGGCTACATCAATTTCTCATATTTAGTAAACACTGAAGTAATTGCATAAAAATTAAATATTCAATATATTGATTTGTGAATATGTGTCAAGATGGTGTTAATATGGCCATGAGGTATGAAATGTTGCCTGCACTAAAGACGTCACCCCAAACCAAGTACCAGGCTGAGATACCCGCCTCCAGGCTGGGTTGCACAGGGCAGCATGGGGCCAGGTAGTCAGGCAGTGTGACCTATTTGCCATGAGTGCTGCATCATCCATGAAGTCATATTATTTACCCAGAGCCCTAAGGTGACTCATGCTGGTTGACACTGATCTGTGAAAGTTTAAGAAATTAAACCCCTGGTCTTGCATCTGCTAGGCTAATACATTGACTTCAGTGAAGCTAAGCTTTCAACCTTTCTATGAAGATCAGTATGTGCGTTTTCATGAGCAACTGGACTTAAAAAATGTTAATTAAATAGGTGTCGGAAGAATGCATTTTCTCTGTTGTGCTGTGGCTTCCTTTTGCATTTTTCTTAGAAGTACATCCTGACCATCTATGGCAGAAAGCAGGTTCAAACTCTCTGCAAATCCTTATGATTGTGAGGTACTATAAATTGATAACATTTTTATTACAAGTTGAGATAAGTATACAAAGGTCCATGAAAAACAAAACAAAACAAAAGAAACTCTCCCCTAAAAGCAGTGCCTCTAGTTCCTTTTTTTCTGTAGGACAGGTGATATATGTTTTTAGAAAATATGTTACATTGGCTATGTACCCTGATGATGTCTAGTCAAATGGATAGACTGCAGAATCAAAGATGTGATACTGCATCTTCTTCCCTTCTCTTATTCACAAAGACATCAGTAAGAATGAAGTGTAAACTTAAACTGTCAATCTTCCAGCACTTCTCTAGCTGTGCCACAGACTTAGCATCTAAGCACTGTGTATGTTGCATTTATGAGCTTACAAAAATCTGATCTTGCACTTTCACCACTCTTAGTAATTAGCAGGAGAGAAGTGGGCAACCACACAACACTGTATAACAAATCCCATTAAAATGCGGGAGGTGTATCGAGGTTCCTAATTCTATTACAGCACAGACAATGAGTGCACTTGTGTTAGTCAGCTTCCCACTCTGAGGTTAAACAAATCAGTGAATGGAAGTCTGGGTGGCAGCAGAAAGAGGTACTACAGACGATGATGCAGGCAGACAAATGCCAAGCCAATGTTTCTTAAGAAAAACACAAACCCCAACCTTTTCCCTGCCTTCCCATGAGTTCCCACTAGTTTGGAGTCTACACATATGTTTAATGGTTTCTGCCTTTCCCTAACCCTTTCATTAAATGGCTTGGTTTGGAGGCTCACGTGATGTATTTCTCTCCGTCTCTGACTCTTGCAAAATATGCCTTATGTGGAGACTAGCTGAATAAGCCCCAGGGTATTTGTCCTGCCCCTTTCTATATTAATATACCTCACTGCCCCCAGACCTGCCATTTACAATGATTACCAGATTTAATAACTTACTGTATTTTCTCCACCACGGGATTTTCCCTGATGATTTGATTAATCTATCATACTTCTATTAAATCAAAACAAAAACCCCTTTTAGATAATAATGCAACCTGAGTTCTAGGCCTTTAGCCATTGTGCCATCCATCTGTTGTTTGTAAGAACCGCTTTCCCTGAAGGGAGATGGTATGTTGAAGCTGAATATACCACCTGCCACTTTGCTCAGAAGAAACACCCTTTCACTCCATGCTATGGATCAATACTATGGGGACACAGAAAGTTTTATAGAAAAAATAAGGATTATGCGATTAAGCGGTTTGGATTTTTGAGGACTAATCCTCATAGGTAAGAGGTAGGGTATCAGGATGCATGGAGCAGAGGAGCAGGATATTAGTGATTTTTTTTCTGGTTGCCTCCAACGGTGTAAGACTTGTGGTCACCCTACAGTTCTGACCATGAGGTTATGTCTTCGTGACTACTCCTACCACACTTACTGGCTCTGTCAATGCTGCTGCTGGGAGGGTGGCCCAGGTGTTAAGTTCTACACTGGTTCACATACAAAAATGCAACCCAACCACATATTGAAGTTATTTAGTAAACCCTTCGCACACAACATGATGGTTTGGCATGGTTAGCCATCGTAGAATGTTAGCAGTTACCTGGAATGGAGATGTCTTGAGAGAACTTAAGCTGCTAGTATTTCATGGGATTTCTGTAACATTTTGGTCATGAATCCTCCAAGGCTGAGTGCTCTGTAAGTCTTTGAATGAGTTGGACTCATGGATAGGAACAGCTTTGAATTAGGGACTTTGTCACTGGAATGAAACTGAATTTTGAGTCTGTGATGACTTGACAAATCTGCCCATTCTTCACAAGAGTGACGTCAAAACTGGCTCTGCCATGCCTTTGTCAACCCATTTCCTTAAAACTTTAATTATTTAGGTGTCTCAATATATTAAACACAGAGATACTAAAGATTGTTAAAATTGTTACATTTACTAAAATGGTATAATTCAATGAGCCACATTTGAAATACCATTGTCTATATGCCATTCCAGTCCATACAGAATCACTGGATAAATTTGTATCTTGGAAATATCTCAGTAAGAAATTGTATTAAATACTACTTAGTAGTTTCTCTCTGAGATAACTCATTGAAGAGTCTTCATTAATATGAAGTGGGATGCAGACAGGCCCTCATTTCTTGGCATAACATCTTAACTTCTTCACCAGTCCACCTTAACTTTCTCACTGACTACCAAAAAGGAGGAAATTCACCCGAAGGCAGATTTTCTTTCCTCTTTCTGCTGTCTGTAATTTGAGAAAATATATTGGATTAGTCTGATTACCAGAGAGGTTTTTAACGTGAAAAATCTTTTTACTGTAAGGCCTAGCTTAATAACAACCAGTTTTATTCTCCTGAATCAATTAAGTTAATAATCTACATCCTAGTGGAAAACAATCTTAGGTGAGCTGAGTTGCTTTCTAGACGTGCTTGTCACCTTCCATGTAAAAATTTCAGGACTCCTAACACCAGGCCCTCGTGACGTGCTCAAAATTATGTGGGCTGAGTTTAGGCTGGAAGCCAAAAAGGATTTACGGTACTAATGGGGGTCTGAACTCTCAAGCAGTCTACGTAGTTTTTCCCCAGACGCTGGATTCAAGAAATGCAAGAAACCTAGATATTTCAATGCTGACAAAGATTTAGCATCAAGAAATCAAATGAAAATGTAAAGACAATGTATTAAATCCTGTGTTCTTCATTTCATCCAAATATCTAGGCTAGATTTGTTGGCACAGGGTGCTGTCTTTCCCCTTCTAAATCTGCCTTGATATACCTAACAAGAAACCAGCCCTTCCCAGAAGAAATGGCAGGGCTTGTGCTACAAGGGCAAAACTGTGCTGTCAGAGCCAATTTTGAGTCTCAGTTAAGAAACGGTATGTATCATGGTGGTACCAACTCACACAAAATCACTTGCAGAAGACTGCTGTATGTTTATGGGGCAATTCAGAGCTGGACTCACAAAAAAACTGCATTCGCTCACTTCGTCAGAGAAATCCCTGTCACTCAGTTTCGATACTGTGAAAATATGTATTACAGAGATGTGCCATAAATTAATAGTTTGCTGATGTCATTTCTGCCCATAGGGAAACAGGCAAGGTCCCTTTTTCCTATGTCGTATAAACAACTCTTAAAAAAGCAATCTTTCAACTCTTGAGAAACTCGCACGTCAAAGTTTCCTAAAAGCTTTTTCATAAATTAATCTCAAAATAAAGGATTGTAATGAGTTGTTACTGAACCCATTTATTCTGGGGGAAACAGTGCTGTATTGTGTACATAGTCATGCTGAGCAGAATAATCCATCACACTCGAGTATATTTGATGCAGACAACAATGAGATTTTATTACTTCAATTTAAATTAGTAGTAACAAAATAGCTACCAGAAAGCCACATTTAAAGAAATGTAAGTAAAAAAACTTCTAACAGAATAAAATGTTAAACTGATGTTGAAAAGTGAAGTTAATTAAGAGTGTGGGGAAGTGTTCCTGTTTATATGTGACTGGTATATATTCATTTTAGTGCAGTCAGAATCCTCTGGTCAAGCTGATTAGGATATGTTGTCTTCATCCAGTTTTACCTGACATCCCCAGCTGTATGTAGTTGAATACAATACCATGCAAAATCATCTATCATGCCATCTTCTTTTGGTCACTACCCTCGTTCAAGTCTAATTATGTGTGTCCCTGGGAAACTTCGCTAACTTACATTTATTCATCCGAGTCAAAGTTTGACTGCTCTTTGCCAGTGACTAAATGAACTGATACAATTACAGAAAAGATAAAGAATCACAAAATGTACTTCTTCTAATGGAATTTTGCATTTACGTTCTTCCAGTGTGTAGTAGGATTGCAAAAGGACTCTGGAAAACACGGTAAAATCAACTAACTTAGTAATATGCTGCGGCATCCACTATTAAATCTCTCCGAGGAGCTGGAGAAAAGATGACCATACTTTTCTGCAGAGCATAAAATATGTGTCTGTGTAAACCTGGATTATTAGTAAGGTTCTGCTATAGAGAAATTTGTCTTAAGGATGACCTGCAAAGGGAAAGAAACATATCTGACCTCTTATTTTCTTCTTTTTTTCTTCATTGTATATAAGAACTGTCTATGGGAAGAGTTTTAAAAGAAACTGTTTCATTTGGGGTTTTATTTGGTCTATAAATTCAAAATCCATGTCTTAGCTATCCTTGTGGTAGAAGACTCCTCCACTGACTGGAAAATTCATAGTGCTGTCATACCAAGAGCACAAGTGGAGCCTGATTAATTGTCAGAAAGTATTATCTTTACTACTCCATTTAAAACTATTTTTTGGGGTTTTTTTTGGTGTGTTAATGGTTATTTGATGTGAGTGCCTTAGAAACACTCAGGTGTAAAGATGTTAACATTAATCACTCTCTGCCCTTTAAATTACATTTTGACATGCTAATGGACTGCACCTTTGAAACCTCCAACGAGTCCTCCAGGAGAAACCAGAGAAGCAACATCTAGAGTTTCTCACATGTTTATTAAGTTGAGAAATAGAGAGGGGAACAAGAAGGGAAAACAAGCAGCACTTTTTAGCAAATGGCCTTAAGGGTCTTCTGTATATATCATTTAGGGGGAAATAATGTATAGGTCCAAGGACTCTCTTAAGTACCTTCTTCAGAACCAAAATAATGAGATGTTTTGGAGTGGTCGTTTCAGATGGGAAGTAATTTGAAAAACACAAGGTGCTTGTACCGGCTTTACTGTAAAAGAAGGTATGTTTTATCACCACTGAATGTCACTCCAAAGAATAAGGAGAATAGCATGGAGAATAAGGTAAAATAGTGTTTCTTGCTGTTATTATGAATATTCAGGTAGTGAAACAGTCACAGCTTGGAGAATTAGTCAGTGTGTTTTCAAAGGCAACTTTCAGAAGCCATTTTTCCATTAAAACTGTCAGTTTTGTAATGCAGTCATGATTTCAAAGCACAGCAACGCATTGTTCTGGCTCAAATCAAAGACAGATTCCATATTTTATGTCTACATATTCTCAAGCCTTAACACTAAAGCTGGTTGCAGGGTTTTTTTTAGAACTTCAGTGTAATAGGAAAGGAAACCACAGTAATGATGTTAAAAAGAAAAAAACAGGTGGAATGCCTCAGGAGTAGTTTTCTTTAGGTCTCCAGGTGAAAACAGGGATTTTTCCAATAGTCAGCTTTCATTTCAGCTGTAACTTTCTGGTCTGGATGTAGAAAACATAAAATTATGTTATTTGATTTATATTATGAGGAAGGACAACCTTCATGATGCTAACAGCCAGCATGGATCAATCCATAATTAGAGTGTCCTCTTGGCAAATAAAAGGCAACCATTTTTTCATACACTCCACCCGTATATAGACAAATTAATCATAATTTATATAAAACCTCTGTGTCTAGTCCATCACAATAGTCTAATACAATGATTTTTTAAGAGTGGGATGCAATCACCATAACCTCCTTCTCAGATGGGAACGTCTAATCTTTCTACCCTGCCTTTCTTTGATTTGTAACTATACTGTAGATAAACGATTTTTAAAAATAAAACAATTATACCTATATATATATAAAGATATATTTCTGGCATTGAGAAAGTGTCCTCATAAAATTGTGGACACCATTTATTTAAAAGGAAGTTTAACCCCGTGAAGAATAAACAGCAGGTAGTGTGATGAAATTGCCATACATATCAAAAATGTAGATGATAACTAGGCTCTCCATTCAAGAGGAGAAGCAGCTGCTACCCTGCCAGCAGCAAATTTCTAGTTCGCTCCCTGAGCAATCATTTTTAGATAATGTAATGACCTGCCTCCAACGTCCAGCTTTTGGGATACGGGTAGCAAGGAGGCCAGTCTGACGTAACATTTAGGTATTAATGTGGTAGATTACCTCAACCATTTTCTTGGTCAAGTGAGAAACTTCTATAAAGCCAATTTAAAGCTCAAATGGGGAGGCAGCCAGGCAGAGCGATAATATTTTTAAATTCTCTGGGAAAATGCAATGCCTCCAAACTTGCAGCCTGATCTGGGGGTGTGAGAACGCGCTGGCTGAAACTGGTAGGCTTGGATCAGAGCCTAATTAGGGAGTAGATTTCAAATCTTCTCAGACTCAGTAGTGCACCGTGGGGAGGTCCGGGAGCGATTCGTGTGCTCAAGCACTCTTCAGCAGGCAGGAGAGCGGCGGTGCTGAGGCAAAGGGGTGCTCGGGGCAATAAAGCACAAACCTTACAACCCCCTGACAGCTCTGAGCAATCGCGCTGCTAAATCTCAGATCTTGAGTGCCAGCGAGTCAAAGTCCTAGTGTTAAAATAACAGGTTGCCCTCATGCCCGCAGCTTAATAACTGAGATTGTTCTTTTATGGGGGTGGAAAAAAAGGACCTTCCAGATGAAGAGTGTGAGCAGGACTCTGCCCTAATTACAGCACATTTGAGCAGACTGTGAAATCAGCCCTCCCTCTGCCCCGCCACCAATTTGCTAGGAAATGAACAGTGAATATGCTTACACTGATGCGGATCTTTGTATTAACAGTGCTGAAGATTTTTCTCATTTATTTTTTAAACCTCAGACATGTTCTTCCCTCTCAGAGACATTTGCTCTTCATTAGCATATAAAAAGTATCCTGTGATATTTAAAACAAACATCCATTTGAAGCTTTTACATGGTATTATTGGTACTCTACCAAATAATTTTTGAAGTTAAATTGTATTTCATCACTGGCACCAGACTGCAATGCTTGTTATCTAGTTGTTACAGGGCTGTGAGAGGGAATCGATGTTTTAAAAAGATGCTGTAAAAAGAAGAGTTAAGTCTTATACACCCCAAGCAATCATGTGGTCAGGGTTGAAAATCACGTGACTTTGTAATATTGTTCATTTTGGTTTGAAAAAAGGAAGATTCAAGTATCTTCAGAGAAGAATCCTCTCTCCAGCTTCCACAGACAAGTAGACTTAGAGCATGTGAAGAATTACAAATATATTGCATTAGCCTGCGAGTGTACTTACCTTTAACCTGGGAGCAGGGAGAGTCCTTATGTAGGGACTTGTTCACCAGGAAAGAACGGTGAATTTCTAAGGAGAAATTGAAATTCAAGCAGGAGTCTTACAGACTCAAGGTGCTCGTGGGAATGCTCCTTTTTAGTGACAGCAAACTTTATAGATCTATTCAGAGAGAAATTTGCTGCTCCACCAGAATAATTTAAAAAGAAGGACAAGCAAAATTCAGCTTTTATTAATGATAAAAAATTCTCAAAGATCATTATATATTGATTTGGATGTCATTTGAACACTTCCCTGACCAGAAGCAGTGAGATGGAAATAAATGTTTCTAACAGCAGTTTAAAGTTTTAGTATAAAAAGGTTTTGAAAAGCAGCCACAAAGAGGAAAGTAGAGGGAATTTAAGGGAAGTGTATTGTGAGAAGGAAAAGAACCACAGTTCGGTGGTGAGTGTGCAATATTGAACTGAAATGACTCTACCACTCAGATATAAAGTTAAGTGGGGCTACTTCAGGAATATGTTTGAGTTGGTAAAGAGCATGAGAGACCCCTTATCTAAGAGGTATCCATGTTTTCAGAGACAAATTTAACTCCTCAAAGACTGTGTCACTAAAGCAAAACAATTGCACATGTACGTCATTTACTTTGAAAAAATATCACAAGTATTGATGGTTGTTTGACATTCATTGGTCTGTTTAACTAATCAGTGGAAGAGCAACTGATTGAAAACCTAATGTCACATGTGGTGGGAATACAAAGACTTTTGTTGCCTCATTTTTTTACAATAGGGGATTTCTCTGAAGATGAGCTTCAGCAAGCTGTAACTCTGTGTTCAGCTGTGTCTGAGAAGTGCCAGAAGTTTGATTCTGACTTTTTGAGGCAATGTCTTCCTTTCGGGGGACTGGAAAAAGTGCAAATAGCTTCAGAGCAGAATGACCTGTTTGCATCAGAATTGACTAAGCAGTTATTGTTCAGAAGAAATCCTGTGGCTATCAAAACTGCAAAATTTGTACGACCTTGGGGATTTTCTGTGAATGATGGGCAATCTGCAGTTCTGCTGCTATGGGCTTCATATGTTTCCATCACTGAACTACAAATACATATTGCTAATGCCATTGCAACTATAATTTTTATAAATAGAAAAAATGTGTCTTGCAGAAAAAAATGAGCTAGTGTCATGATAAGGTGGCCAGCACATAAAAAAAAACAGTTAGGAAACTCTAAACTGGTTGTTTACTGAAGACTGTAGGACTGGACATGTACTTCGTTTAAAAAATATTATGAAATGAAATAACAAAGTGGAATATCGTCATGCACTTAGGCAGTGCAGGAACACCTGGTATGTGCTGTGTAACCCAGATGCCATTATTGTAAAGGCAGAGGAGGCTGCTTACTTGCAAGGGTTGGGCTGAGTAGACCTGTCCTGTGCCAGCTTCTGGTTTTGTGCTGCTTCTCTTTGGGATGCATACTGGACAGACACTGCTAATACCACTGTCTGTTATTAATATGAAGATAATTAATCTAATAGTTAATACTGAACTGTAACTATTATTCAGTGGAGTGAAGGTGTGCACCTTATCAAGCTTCTCCGTAAAAAGGGTAGCTTAAAAAACATTAAGGTGTCAGTCTTCACACGTATATAACCTGTACGTCTATTATATAGAGTAGACATACCCAAGCTAGCTTTGAATGGGTTTTCCTTGTAAATTAGCCTGTAGAGAGCTCTGTGTTACCTGGTGCTACCCTCAGCGTGTCTCAGAGCGTGTCGCTGTGTGACAAAGCCACTTTGTCTTCTTTGTCCACCAAGAAAAACCGTATGAACACTTCCCCCCTAAGCCGGTATGGGCAGAGCTCAGGCTTTGGCTAATCACTCTGTATTGTGCCACATGGCTCTTAATCTTTACTCTCTTTCGTTCAAGCAAGCTTAATGTGTTTCCTCACTCTGCAGCTTCCAGGTGCAAGTGCATGCTGCAAGTGCTTTTTGTTATCTGCTGACAGGTGAAGTTAATGAGTGCAACAATCTCCGGATTTCTGGTCACCTCCAGCAGATTTACATGTGAGGGTAAAGAGAAAGAATGGTAACTTAGTCATAGGGCCACTTGTGCAGAGACAGTTTTAGAAGCAGCTAAAATTTAGATTTTGCTTAGTATAGGGAGATGAGGGGAAAAGAGCTCATTAGAGATGTAAGTCTAAAAATAGCCAGATCAGACAGAAAAAAAAGATTAATTGAACTTTCAGAACCCCAGGAAATCAAATTGGGTGTTTGGGTCATGCCTAAGACTGACGGGGAAAATAAGTAGATTTTTTTAAAGTTTGCCAGGGAAAATATAGTTCTGTGACCAAGAAAGCAATGTGATGGAAAGGTCCTCCATTTGGGAGCTGAGCTTTTGTTCCTTTTATGTCCACTTAAAACATGGAAGTGTTCAGAAATCTGATCTAATGTGGTTAGAGATTATCTAATATTGCCAGAGATCTGGAGCTTAGTTGTAGTAACTCAGACTACAGGTAAGCTTGAGATGTTTATGAATGAAAGAAAGGCTGTGAGTGCTTAAGTTGTTCATGCTCATACAACCCTTTTATCTACAAATATTTATAGCTCTATTAGTACCACTGTACCCATAACATTGTTGAATAATTGGTGGAACCTTTTTCGGCCAGAACATATTTTGTACAGATTCACTTTAAGCCCATCAAACTATTATCATGGCTGCAGAAATGTTTTAAATATTTCCTCATTTTTAATTGGTCTCATTTTTCAAAATAATTTTAATTAGCCTCATTCCTCAAAACAAGCTTTGCTGATGCATTCAGACCTGTGATAAAGGGTAAGTCTAGTAAGCTAAGGAAAAATAATAAAATCTGCAAGATAAAATGCATGCTTTAGCATACTTTAAAAATTTTTATTTCTTGTACTAATTTATTGATGATTGATTTTAACCTAGAACCTTTTCTATTGAGCCACAGATATAGAAACAGACTCAGAACCTGTCTTTTAAAAAACTTTTGCAGTTCTGACTTTGTGGAGTCATACATTAGGACAACCAAGGGATCAGGCCCAGCCA